>NC_134586.1:2330000-2387500 GCF_037038515.1 Microtus pennsylvanicus | reverse complement strand
GAGGAGAGGAGAGGAGAGGAGAGGAGAGGAGAGGAGAGGAGAGACTAAATTCCGGGCATTGAGCTAACTTTCACCAGCGCTCCCCACAGAACATCTAGAAATACAATAGCCTTCGTGATGATTAGTGTCACAGGCTTGGCTGCTAGGAACTGGGTGTGAGGTTGAGCATGTGACCCTAGTGGGTCAGCACCCTTCACCCTATGGCTTCATGTTTATGAAGACTCTCGCTGGCCTCTTTGCTATAAGGAGACCGGTGGGGTCTTGGCCAGGTTCTCCTCTTTGAGTGTAGCTCCTGAGATTGTCATCTTCTTATTTCCTGATTTTCAGTGGAAAGAAGAAAGACTTTCTGGCTAAAAGACACTTGGTAATGTCTTAATGTGCTTGCTCTATTGTGCTATTATTTTCTATTATGTGTATCTCCACAAACATTCCTTTCCTTTGAAAAAATAGCCAAAACTAATAATAACAGTTGTAACTAATATTGTTTTAGAAACATCTCGAGAATGTCCTCCTCTGAGGGATGTGGTGTTTCTCTTCTCCTTCAGAGACACAGCAGCATTCCTGCCTGTTGTTGGCTGCAGATTCTGGGTGCTCCCTCCTAAAGGAAGGCCAGCCCGTGAGAGAGAAGGGAGATTGCTCATTGCTTACCGCCATATTGTGTTTGAATGAAGTCCGTGGATGTGGGTGTACCCTAAGTCTGGCTTTGCCCCCAGCTAAAACTTGAGACTGTTGAATGTTGTTTCCTAGGCAGGGTTCTAACTGGATAGTCTCAGGGGGCCCCTGCAGTACTGATCACCTTTGGGGTGACGGTGCCCTGCACAGCTCTCTCTCTCTCTGGTTGTGGGTGTTTCTTATCGCTGCATCCCTGTCCTAGTGAGTTCTTGTTTTCTTCCCTCCTTGCCAATTGGTTCAGCTGTGATTCCATGAATCACATTGCTTTACACCCTGTAAACTCATTTTAATTTTTTTCTTTTTATTTATGCTGTGTCTTTGTGAGCTTATGTGCTCAGTGTGCCCATGGAGACCAGTGGAGGGTGTCAGATGCCCCTGGGAATGGAGTTGCAGATGGTGAGCCACTCTGTGTGAGTGTTGGGAGCTGTACCCAGGTCCTCTTTGAAAGCAATACCTGCCTATCAGCATTGAGCTATCTGTCCCGCCCCTAAAACTAACTTATTATAAATCTACATAACACCTAAGATGAAGTTGCTATGGTCCATTTGAAAACTGCATACACACACAAACATTTGTATTCTCACTGAAGTTTTGAGAATGACTGGGGGGGGGGAGATAAGCTGATTGTGAAGAGCCATCTGTTGAAGGATTCAGGTGTTCAGGTGTGGGTTTTAGAAGCAAAGCCCGAGGAGGTAGAATAGGTCTGGCCATCATTGCTGCCCTTCTGAGACTCACTCCCCCATAAATGCCCCTTGTGGGAATCACAAACTCTACTCCACAACTCATTCTGTGTCTCCCAGAGCTGAATTACTTTCTGACACCCTCAGCAACAGAAAGGACATTTGAATGTGTTACACCCTCAAATCAGCTGCCTCACACTGAAGTGTTAGAATCACACTACCAAAGACACAAAGGAACCCAATGTGAATCTTGCTGTGGACTTCCCCATGAAGAGACAAGTGTGTATTCCTCAGTGCTGATTGCTCCGCTTCCCACCTGCAGGCAGAAGGCTACAGTGTTGTGTCCTGGAGTCTGGTGCAGTATAGTGGGCCCTAGTGTGAAACACAGTAGTTTGGCAACCCTAAGAGAAAACGTTTCCATGTCTTCTGAGAGACAAGCCTGGGAGATGCGTGAAAAGTATTTGCCACACTAACCTTGCATGCTGGATGCTGAGCTTTGGTATAGGAAACTCATCTGAGACATTGTGTAGCTAAGTGTCCCATTGTTCACGCCCCTTCGTACCCCTGTTGACTAAGTCCGTCCCACCAGGTCCCCCAGCTGTTTAGTCTCAAGAAATCACACAGAGGTCTGCATTAGATATAAACTGATTGGCCCATTTGAGAAAATGCTGCTACCAAGAAGCCCTGCTTTACTCTATTCTTTTCTGTCTGGAATCCCTTCCCAAGCTCTCTAGGGCTTTATGTGGATGCAGTTTCCCACATTGGGTGCCATTTATTGCAAGGAGAGCCAGGCCACTTGTTCAAGCCCTGAAGTTAATAATTTGTTTCAGACTGCTGAAGGTTTGGGGCTGCACACTTGACTTGTTCTCTCTCCAGTGTCTCCTGGGTAACTGACCCTCCAGCCTTACAGACAGAGAACTAACCCGAGGTCCTTCTTACTCCTCTGAGTTTCTAGATTTTGTTCACACAGAAGCCGACGCCAGAGGGTGAACACCCACAAGGATTATCAGAAGGACAATGAGTGGTTAGCCAAATGGAAGGCTAGAAACCAAGGTTAAGGCCAAATTCCCGTGGGCAGTATCAGAATCTCCTCCATAGAACGGGCTAAAGGTAGCATTTCCTTTGCTGCAGCTGTGACATGAGAAATCACAAAAAAACCACCACACCCTGCAGGCGGATGCCTCACCCCACAGACAGATGCCTCTGTTGCCGTCTTAGAACAGGTGCCTGTGCAGAGACCTCAGTGCTGGCGTCTGGCTTAGAGTCCTGCTCACGTGACCAGTAAGTGGCGTCAGAGGCGAGCAGGCCAGATGACCGAGCTTGCTCAGTTTGATGTAGGGGAATTGGACTTCACGGGCTGGGGAGTTCCTCAAACACAGGAAGGGTGTCAGAAATCAGAGCATTACAAATTGCCACCACATACTTTGGGAATTTCTTCAGGTCACCATGGTTACTGCAGAAATATTTCTAGGTTTTTTTTTTCTCTCAGCTAATCCTAGAGCTGGATCTCTGAAGTCAAGCTGGGAGGTGGGGGTGGGCCCATTCTCATTCAAACAACTGTAGCAACTGCCCAGCATCCTAGCGAATGTTCACCTCTTGGCTCCATGGTGGCATTCTTTCTTTAAGTAACCTGGAATTTTCTGTAGCCGATGTCTACGTTGTGTCTCGCCCTCCAGAGGCTCCATGGTGTTTGGTAGATGAGGCTTTTGTTTCCGTGGACTGACAGAATGAGGAGCTGGGTGTTGTCATGTGTCTGAGTCTGCTGTTGCCCTGCATTGACAGCAGCCACACCGCTGGAATTTGGGGCTATCTTGTGTGTGGTGGTCACAGCAGTCTTCTTCATTGAGGGGTCACCGCAAAGTTCTGTGGGATAAAGAGCTTGGCCAGCTGCCTTCCCACAGAATGCGCTGGGGTAAATTCCAGCATGTTCCTTGGGCCCTCCGCACATCTCTGGTCTCTGTATTTACGGCTGCCAGTCAGGGCGTCTCTTCCTTTTTCTTCCTTTTCCATGTTCTTGCTGTATTAAACCTGTTACCTAGGCCGGGATACAGCTCAGTGGTAGAGTGTTTGCCCAGTGTGCCCAAGACCTAGAGGTCACCAGACTGCCGTAGCATGGAAAAGCATGACTAATAAAAGCCTAGAGACTGATAGTGGGGTTCAGCCTGAGGACCCGACAAACAAAGCAGCCAGACACTGGTTCTTAGCTCCGCTCAAGCCAAAAATGGTGATCCTGCCTTCAGGAATCTCAGAATTTCTGAGACTGAGAGCTGTCTCCTCTCATTGTATAATCCTCTGTAGGGCTGGGATTAAAGGCATGCACTGCTCGGTTTCTCTAGCAAACTGGTGTGGCTGCTGGGATTAAAGGTGTATGTCACCACTGCCTGGTCTGTAAGGCTGACCAGTGGGGCTGTTTTACTCTTATCCTCAGGCAAGCTTTGTCTTTTTAAAAACACAAATGAAATGCCGCTATAGCTTGGCCTCCACTTTCTCCAGCACCTGCTCTGCGTGTGAAACTGGACAGAGATGAGACGTCAGGGCCACACGAAGAGCCTAGACAAGGGCGGCTGAGGTAGGCTTGCTCACTGTCTGCTCTCCCCGGACCTCACTGGTTGGTTGATCTGAAGGTTAACGGCTCCAGCCACTGTGTTGACTCATCTTCAAACACAGAACCTTCCAGTTCATTTGTGTTTTCCAGATGTTGTCTCTTCATAGAGGTTTTCTTAGCTCTGTATTTGAAGTAAAATACTTTGGGATAGATCTTCCTTTCGGCCCATTGAAATCCCACCAATACTTGCCTGTTTCATGCCATTAATAGTCGGTACTAGAACATTTGAATCTCAGAACTTCAATGTCTCTCAGGGCTTCAGTGTAACAATATTGCTGACTTTTTTCTGTATCAGTTAGCTCACCCAGTTCTCTAGAGATTTAGTGTGACCATCACTGGACTCACTCTGTTTCTGTATCAGTTAGCTCACCCAGTTCTCTAGAGAGAGATTTAGTGTGACCATCACTGGACTCACCCGGTTTCTGTATCAGTTAGCTCACCCAGTTCTCTAGAGATTTAGTGTGACCATCACTGGACTCACCCTGTTTCTGTATCAGTTAGCTCACCCAGTTCTCTAGAGATTTAGTGTGACCATCACTGGACTCACCTTGTTTCCATCCTCAGCGTTCGTCCCTTTCCTGTGGCTCAGTTTTCCTTTTCATGGGTGTCATATGTTGAAAGTGAGAATATCTTGTCTGGGGTGGAGCTGAGCTGTGGGACCAACACGTGTTCTCCTTCTGTTCTTAGCTGGGGTTATTGGTTGCTTTAGAATCCTGTCTTTTAAAAAAGAAGTTTTATATATACCTTTTTCGTTATATACTTTCATAGGTAGTAAAGATTCCTTCCTGTTTGCTCTTACCAAAGTACAATATGACTTTCTTTATACCTTAGACTCCTACATCAGTAATCAAGAGGAAGGTGAAACTCGCATAAACATTTAGGAATCAAAAGGTCACTGGCCCAACAGTTTCTAGTGCTCAGTATCAGTACCAGCTATCCAGGGCAAGTAAGAGGAAGCCCCAGACACAAACACTGTAAGCTGACTGTGTAGAGTCTGCTGTATCATAACAAGTCCATACTCCAGGAAGTCAGTGGAAGTGTGGCGGGAAGAAGAATGGCTCACAGTGATGAAATCCGCAGGAGAGCACGGTCTCCATTAGCTGCCCTCTCCGGAGCAGTGCTTGCTCCATAGCAGCTGTGTCTTCTCTCTTTGCATGCCACATGCCACTGTCTGAGATCATGTTAGGGTCATTGTATTAGTTCATCATTCTGTGAACGGATACCATCAGTACTAAGTCACCTGAACCAGGTTGGTGTGGGAAGTCCTTCTGTCTATGTGTTGATTTTATTGGTTAATGAATAAAGAAATTGGCTTGGCCTATAGCAAGGTAGAACTTAGTCAGACAGGGAAAGCTAGGCTGAATGCTGGGAGAAAGAGGGCGGAGTAAGGGAGAAGCTATAGTCGGAGACAGACACACTGAAACTTGGCTGGTAGGCCACAACCTCGTCATGATGCACAGATTGATGGAGATGAGTTAAATTAAGATGTAAGAGTTAGCCAGTAAGAAGCTAGAGCTAATGGGCCAAGTAGTGATTTAAATAATATGGTGTCTGTGTGTTTACTTTGGGAGTCTTGGCAGCCGGAAAACAAAAAAGCGGCCTCCTCACAACAAGGTATGCTGGTCAGCAATGTCTGGCCAAGGTCTGCCTTACATGTACACCCAGAACTCAAAGCCAGGATATAGGTAGAGGCTCAGGTAGTAGCCACTAACTAAAGCTAAGCAAACAGACTACCCTCAGAAGTAATTAAATACATAAAGTTCTGAGTGTGTTCGTGTGTGGTTAATTAAAATGGAAAATAGACAAGTTTGCAAAATGAGAAAAGCACGTAGTTTATTAAAAGTGGTTGACACTGAACTTGCCCCAGGGAGGAATGAGCTAATAATGCTTTTATGTAAGAAACGGGGAGTCCTTATGTCTGCCCTTCTTCCCCTCACGCTCCCCACAGGGGGTAAAGGTGTATGCCTGTGTATGTGTGCACCTGTGTGTGTTCATACCTGTATTGTGTGCATGTATATGATGTCTTTGTGTGTGTGTGCGCACTGTGTGTGCATGTGTACGTGTTCTACCAAGGCGTGCTTATTCTTCTGTCAAGCTTGAAGTAAATGTCTTCTGAGTCTGCATGTTTTACATCTTGGTATAAAAAGCACCCGCTGAAAGAGGAACCTTGTGTATTCTTTCGTCGTGAATAAGGATATGATACTAATACAGGATTCCACACTGTCATTCTGGAAACCACAAAGTCCCCGCTAGATCAGCTCATTGCTCCTTTAAAAGCATGACCATTAGTACCGAAAGTCCTTCACAGCCTTGGTTTCCCGACTTCCCCTTAGATGCAGATTGGCTCGATTGTTAGAAGACAGTGACCTCCTGGAATCATCTGCCTCCCCATCAGCGGGAGGTGGAATACTTGCTAGGAAAGGGGGACACACATTACATAATCATTAAATATCTCTATATCCTCCACAAAACTAGTCCTACTTTGTTCTGCTTATTTATGATAATCATTTGCTTCTAAACACTTTATTCTGGACAGTTTTGCTTCAACCTTTATTTTTCTTTCTGCTTGCTTGTTTTTGAGAGTAGGTGTTATGTGTTAGCTCAGGCTGCCTCGAAACACATTTTATAACCCAAGCTGACCTCCAGACCGCAAAGAGCCCTCCTTAAGATCTCAGGTATGTTGTACCATGGCGGCTTGAACACTGGCCTTATATTCCTGGGAGCTCCTTATGCCCAGGTCTCCACAGAGATCAATCAGTGCTGATCATTGACACCTTGGGCCGCTGGAAGCTTTGGAGGAGGATTGGGTTCCTTTGTAGATTTCGCCCAGGCTGCTGTGATTGGGGCTGAAATGAGAAGCAAAGCAGTGGGTGGTTGTAAATGCAGCGATGTCAGCAGTATCACTTCTATTTAATTTAGTGCAGCATTAATTAAACAGTCAATGCTGAGACACAGCCGCTCAGAGTCCTGCTTCTTTGCTCTCAAGTGTTAGAAACTGGACCAACCAACTCTAGGAAACGGGATTTACTAAAAGACAGCCGACTTAATTGGCATCTGAGGAAACGGAGTGAGATGCCTCGGAAACTAGAGGCAGCAGCGTTGATGGTGACTTCCAAATGACAAGTGGGAATGGACTGAGCTAGCTGCTGCCATTTCTCTGGAGTCCTGATTGCAGTCGAGAGAAAGAAGGAATTCCCCAAATGAAGCTGGAGTTGCCAGTAGATAGCGAAATGAACCCTGGAAGTAGCAAGGCAATGGTGTTAACACAGCTGCTGTGCGTGTTTTCAAAACACTGTCCTACAGTCAGCTGGGTGACCTTCACTCTGTAGGGGAGAAACAAACATTTCAAAAATGGTAGGAATCTCACTAAAATATGACAGGACTAAGAAGGGAAGGGAGCGTTCCTAGCCCACTCCTGTGGCCCTGTGGTCTGTTGTCTTTATTAAGTCCAGGTGCAGAAGTGGTCGCTATGACGGTGGCTTGGTGACTCTTAAAGCCTAAAGTATTGTGTCTCTCCCTCCACAAACATTTGCCGTATGCGGATACACAAAATTACCCCTACCACAGGGACTCGAGCCTTTAAGCTGTGAACCATCAGGTGCTAAACCACAGTCCTGGAGAAACTAAACTCACATGATGTGGATCTACTTCTGACTAGGTGCATCTTCTTTATCTACCAGCACCCAGTACTGCTATCAGATTATAAATCCACCCACAAATTCATCCATTCATGAGGTCAAAGTTCTCAGGATATTCTAGCTTCCCCAGAGTGCTTCCTTCAGACACCACAACCGGCCCTCCCCACATGAATAATGCATCAGGACAAACTTCCCACATTGCAGCATTGCATCAGGACCAATGCATGCATTTGCTTTTTGAGGGACGCTTCATATCCAAGCCATAACAAGCACCTAGACATCTAGTTTTCTAGATGTTGACTCACACAGAGCCTAGACAAAGCAGCCTCAGCTGCGTCAGGCCACTGAGCCACAGAGAACTCTAGACCTCAAAGTCATGGAAAAGAATACACCGGAAACCCTGTTTCCTTAGAGATCTTCCATACGATCGACAGAAGCAAATAGGATATTTTGAGATGACACTGGAAAAACCAGGAGAGTGAGTGAGTGTTAGGAGGGAAGAGTGAGAGAGGCGTTCTAATGAACCGAGCCAGCCTCTAAGAAGAGATGTGAGCAGAGTGGCTAAGTCCAGAAGAGCACCCCAGACACAGGCATGCTGTGAGCAAGCCTTTGAGAGAGGGTAGGCAGATACAGAACAGCACAAAAAATTGGGCAGAAAAGTAAGAGCATCGAGTGGTATCAGAAAAAGGAAATGATGGAGGTTTGAATATTATAATGTGTCCAATCAAATGTTTTAAAAACTGAACAACTCTTAATTACTGTAGTGTCTAAGTTTTTGTTGAAGGCACTCACATATCATTTTAATCCCTAGGAAGAATGGGTAGATTTATGACCATAGCAGGTATTTTTTTAATTAAATGAACACATCCGTGTCCAGGATGTAAGATAGAATCATCCCCTGGTGTTTTATGGCTAAGATAGAGTATCAGACATGAAAGGGGGCTGGGGGGCACATGCAGAAGTTCACAAAGAGAGCACTGCAAATGCTATGTATCTTCAAAAAGAATATATTAGCCTGGTTTTCAGTTGATGATGGCAGGGTGTAGACAAGAACCGTAGAAGAGTAAAGGTTGCAGTCGTGTGGGAAGCACCATGGGCTGGAAGTCAAGGTTGCAGTCATGTGGGAAGCACCATGGGCTGGAAGTCAAGGTTGCAGTCATGTGGGAAGCACCATGGGCTGGAAGTCAAGGTTGCAGTCATGTGGGAAGCACCATGGGCTGGAAGTCAAGGTTGCAGTCGTGTGGGAAGCACCAGGGGCTGGAAGTCAAGGTTGCAGTCGTGTGGGAAGCACCAGGGGCTGGAAGTCAAGGTTGCAGTCGTGTGAGAAGCACCACGGACTGGAAGTCAAGGTTGCAGTCGTGTGAGAAAGACCACGGACTGGAAGTCAAGGTTGCAGTCGTGTGAGAAGCACCATGAGCTGGAAGTCCTATCCTTTGAAGAACTTCTCAGAACACATCCATCAGCAAATTTGTTCTTTCTACAGTTCTTCACTAACACCTGTGGTTATGGGTCCCCTGTGGCATGTGGTGATTGATTGATGGTGGTAGCTCCAGGCCTGTATTTCATCTGGTAATTATATCCACTCATCTCTTTAATAGTCAGAAGCCATGCTTCGTTAGTAACCAAGGCACGTGCCTGTGCTGTCCTCTCATTAGTCCACGATGTTCCCGTCCCATATTCCCATTGGCTCTGCTTTGCTACGATTTGTAGAATTGCGCCCAACTTTCTCCTTGTCAGGATCAAACTCTTCTGGTCAGAATTAGAAGCAGTTCTATCTGCAAAACGGTCTTAATTTTTACGGTAAATTTGTTTATT
This sequence comes from Microtus pennsylvanicus, assembly GCF_037038515.1. Taxonomy (NCBI): domain Eukaryota; kingdom Metazoa; phylum Chordata; class Mammalia; order Rodentia; family Cricetidae; genus Microtus; species Microtus pennsylvanicus. The sequence goes on along the minus strand of NC_134586.1, from coordinate 2,378,090 downwards.
TTTCTATGTATGGCTTGGTCGCCTATAAAATACGTTCTTTGAATACTTCAGAACTCTATTTAGGGTTTGTCTATTATCAAGTAATTTTAGTAGTTGGTCATCCTTAAAATCTGTCATTTTTTAATAGTTTTAATATTTTATAAATGTATCTCTCAAATGCACTTATTTTATTAGCTGAGGTTATATCTTGAGGTGTGTGTTATTTAGAAGTTTATGTTCAGAATAATCTGGCATTATAATGACCCTAATATTCATTATGTTCCTTACTTCTTGCCTGTGAGGGGTGCTGAAATCTCAGAGATCTGAGACGCAGGTTTGAGAATGCTGCCTTTCAGGGGTATCATTATCATCCTCGTCATCATCATTATTAGCTGTGCTGAGATGCTTTCCTCAGCCTTTCCTGTAGTTTTACTGTTTGAACATGACAGCTGACATCCTTTGTAGTCTTTGTCATTTAGGAGTGTTAGGAGATATTTTTCTGATCAATTTGTTCATAAATATTTTCATATGCTTTAAGAATTATTGATTTTATGTGTACTGTGTATCTGAACATGCATATATATATATATATATATATATATATATATATATATATATATATATATATATATATATATTGTACTTACAGAGACCAAAATGGGGCATTAGATCCCTCCCCCTGGAACTGGAGTTGCAAGTGGTTGTAAGTCATCATGTGGGTGACGGGAAATAAATTCTAGTCTTCCGGAATGGCCGCACAAATTGGTGAACCATCTTTCCAAGGTCTTTCATATACTCATGTATTTGGGGAATGGAGTAGTCTTTTGCTGTATTATGCATTTATTTTCCAGAACTAAATGAGTTTCTTTAGAGAGGTCTCTTTTCAGTGGGACTGCAAAGGCCAGACTTTGCTGGTTCCCAGACAAGGACCCCGTTAGGTTTGGCTTTGATCTTTGAGACAATGTTTCACTTTGTAGCCAGGGCTGGCCTCAGACTCACACCAATGCCCCTGCTTCAGCCTCCCAAGTGCTGGGTTTGCAAGTGTGCCACCCGGCAATCTCAGATGGGGCCTTTCCAACACTTCCGTCTCCGTCTGTAGAACAGGAAGGTGGAACAAAAGACACAGTCTGGTCACTGCTTCCGTTCCCTTTCACCTTCCACTGAAAATAGCTCCTGCAGCTGGGCGCTGAGTCCACTCGGCCTTTGTGAAGGGCTCTACAACAGCTGTGGCGGGGCCCTGGCATTTTCATCAAGGAAGCCCTTGGAAATGATCGTGAGACCGTGATACGGAGTCAGTCTCGAAAAGCACAGAAAGGCCAGCCAACTGCCTGTGGCTTCTGGGACGCAGCCCATCTCTGACTCGGCACTAGTGACCTCATTTCCTCTAAACGGGATAGATGCAGAGACTATTCCTAACACTCTGGGGATCCACACCCTTCCCCTGAGCAAACCCCAAATGCATCTCAGCTTTAGGTCAGGACTCCCGGGAGAGTGAGCACCATATCGGTGCCTTTTAGGCTAAACTCTGGATTGCTGAACCTTGGTCACTGCCCCTTTACTCCTTCATTTGAAGGAAGTACAGCAAGTGCTCTCTTGGGTGAGCAGTGAGGCATAACGGTGGTCTTCCTCCCCAGACATTATCCCTGCTTTACCCCATTTCTTTTATACCTAACCCAACTGGGCAAGGCTAGACACTTGCTTTATTTTCCTCTAAACCCCTTCTACGACCCAAGGACTATGTATGTATTTGTAAAGTTAGATTCTTAAACATGCCCTCTGCAATAACCTTCTGTACTGTCCCCTAAGAAATACATAGCCATGAAGTGGGAACCTCTTAGAACCTCTTGTACTAGCTCTTCCTAAAGAAGCAGATGGGATCCCCAGCCGCCCAGAGACCCTAAGGCTAGACTGGCAGCTTGCCATGTTTATGTTGGGCAGATTTTAATTGTGTATGGCTCTGTTCTGCATATTGGCCTTTGTCTTTGATTCAGAAGAACCCTGGAATGTACCGCCAAAGCCATCTTTAGTCTGCATCCAGGCAGAGTGGCACTGATAGAGTAAAGGAGCAGACTTTGAGGGAAGTCCCATCGTGGCGATTCTGTCTGGCAGTAGTCTCTACGTAACTCGCCACATGCCCTTCAGATGAACTACTGTAGCACAAATTCTAATTGGCATTACTAATAAAAACCCAGAGTCAGATATAGGGGTTAATGTTGAAGATCAGAGAAGCAGAGCAGCCAGTCACCAGTTCCTTTACTTCTACCAATGCTCAGAGCGAAGGGGAGACCCTGGCCTCAGACTGTATCTCCAGACTCCATCGTCTCCACCAAACTTCAGACTGCCTGAGTTCCCGTCTCCGTCCACTTTACACTCCTCTCTCTGCCCAGTCATGTCACTCCTGTCTCTAACTCCCTAGTGCTGGAATTAAAGGCACTTTTATCCATCCAGGTGCTGGGATCACCTTTGTGTGAGTTCTGTTCCTCTTTCAGACAGATTCAATCTTGTGTAGCCCAGGTTGGCCTTGAACTACCAGAGACCCCTCTGCCTTTCTCCTGAGTTCTGAATTAAAGGGGTGCGCCACCACTCCCTGGCCTCTAGTAACTTAACTGTGCACTCTGCTCTTCAGACAAGCTTTACTTGTTAAAACACACACAGAATATCACTACAGCTCACCCCTTCCATTCCGCGCGTGATGTCATGTGTTTACAATAAGAGGAAGAAGAGTTTCTCTCTGCTCTCACCTGAATTTAATTGGGTCCTTCCAGAGTGACTTGTACACACAGGCAGTGGTGACCCCAGGCGAGGGCCTAGCCTCTCCTTTCCCAGAGGCAGTATGCACTTTACTTCTCAGAAGGCATATCCTACCCCTTATTAATTTTATCTCCTGGTACCAGTGTACTAGAGTGTTGGGAGAGCTTGACTGCATGCAAAGGCTTAAGCAGTTTTGCCAGCTTTTTATAAAAGACAAGTGGGGAGGTCTGATCACCCGAGAATACGGTAAGGGGGGAGGGGCTGGTTTTGTTTGTTTTGTGTTCTTTATAGCTTGTTTGCAGTGTATAAAAATCAAACTAGTAAGTCAGAGCTAATTAGTTGACAAAGGAAATGACTGCAATAGTAAAAGCCACGTATAAGAGTGTCTATGCCAGGCTCAGCACAGAGCCATAAATTCTAACTCCAAACTGCCAGTTCTGCTTTGTAATGTCCAGTCGGCATCAGAAGACAGAGCAGCATCATTGCTTCCCTGGTCTCTCGAGCTCAGGCTCTCCTAAAGCTCCCTGTGTAGTCCAGGCTGTCCTTGGTGACCTTCATCCCTCAGCCCCTCTCTTCCTAACACGACTCCCAGCTCCCTTCACAGGCTCTTGAGTTATCAGAGTTACATTCTAATGATTGCTTGTTCAACCCCCAAATTAAATTGTCCAGCTCAGCAAAAGCTCCATTACCCACTTAACATGTTGAGCCTGTTCCCACATCCTTGTTCATGATCTAAAACCTGAGCTCTCAAGGCTGGTGAAATGGCCCAGATTCTGTGAGCATCTGCCACTCAGCCAAAAAGACAGTTCACATTTCAGCATCCACGTCACGTGGCTCATGGATGCTTTAACTCCGGCTTCAAGGGACCAGCATGTAAGGAGTGCAACATGCTTTTTAGGACAATGGACAGTACTGTGTGTGTGTGTGTGTGTGTGTGTGTGTGTGTGTGTGTGTGTGTGTGTGTAAGACTCATCTGTGTACACTCTAACAGACCCATGAATAAAATCTTTTAAAAAAATTGAAAACTAAACTTTCACTTGTGGGAAGTGAGCTCCTTTGTCGTGTAACATTTAAGTTTCCCATAGCACAGACTGAAAGCAGCAGTGAGCACAGAATCTGGAAACCTACCGTCCAGAGGAACACAGAAGCCAAGCCAGGTCTAGGTACTCTCTCTGGTCCAGGGTCGTTGGGACTTGGTGCCCTTTCTGTGTGGAATTCTGTGTGCTCATTCTGATCATGGCACCACACTGTATCGTTCTTGCTACAGAGTGCCAGTGCAGCCTGCAGTTTTTGAAGGTGGGGTAAGGAAAAACGCAAGACCAGAAATGGGGAAGATGCCCCGGAAGGCCCTTTCTTGAGCTCCAGTGGCTTTTCCTTCCCTTGGTCTTGACACAAGTTACCAGGGAAGAGGAGCCTCAGTTGAGAAAACGCCTCCATTAGATTTTCTGTAGGCAAGTCTGGGGGGGGCGGGGGGCGGGTTTCATTGGTGATTGATGTGGGAAGGCCCAGATCGCTGTTGGGGACGCTGCCCCTGGGTGAGTGGGCCTGGATTGTATAAGAAAGCAGGCTGGGCAATGAACCAGGAGGAGCAAGCCGAAAAGCAGCGCTCCTCCATGGCCCCTGCCTGAGTTCCTTTCCTGACCTCCCTCCATGAGGGCCTACAACTGTAAGCAAAAAAAAAAACCTTTTTCTCCACAGGTTGCTTTTGGCCATGGTGTTTATCATACAAACTAAGACATAGAGTGACCCCAAGGATGTGTGTGTTTTTCCTGGAATTTCCCTTAAAGCCTGTTGATGAAGAAGATGAGGCCTTCTGCCAAGACTTAGCAAGTTTCACCATAAGCCCTGTTTTTATTTCTACTTTTTCAGTATCATCCACGTTTAGCTTGGAGTGAGAGCGAGCCTCCTTTACTTGCGCTGGATGGATGGAGGGGTTATTGTTCCCTCCATTTACAGGGCCAGCTGGGAGGCAGCAGTGATCCCGAAAGGGACCACCAAGAAGGCGCTCACCTCTTCCTTCCTTCCCTTGGCAGCAGAAGTCTGTCTAAGATGTACCAGGGCAGAAATCTGTCTAAGATGTACCAGGGCAGAAGTCTGTCTAAAATGTACCAGGTGGCTGGTCTAGTTGACAGTGATCAGATTTCCATGGTCGGGTACACACTATAAAATCCCTGAAGATGAAGAATATTTCAGAGGGGAAATCTCTTCACAGTAACCTTTCCTTCAAGTCAGCGGTGCTTTATGGGTGCAGTTTTGGGCACTAAGTAAGTAGAATTCCCTAACCAAGTATGCACCGAGCACGTGTTGGTCCAAGGCTGCCCAGCCTCATTACTGGTACTGGAAATGCAGGAATGAGTGGCAGAGGTCACCCAGGCTTCAGGTGGCTGTGCACTGCAAGGCTCGCTTGGTACCACACAGTACATGTTGAATCAAAAACCTTTGTTTTGTTAGAAGCTGGGGCAGGAGGGAGTCTCATACTGTTTTTCTGTATAGCCACTGACATTTCCAGATTTTTTTTAAAGGAAATGTTTCTTTTCATGGTGTATTTAATAAGCTGAATTTTCTTTAAATGCTTCTAGTGTGTTTTCAGGGACCCTTTTGTGTGTTAATTTCTGAAACATACTGAGTACTCTGTGGAAGGAAGATGATTGCATTGTTTAGTAGCTGTATTTGCCAGGGTTTTGGCTCCTTGGCAGGCTTTTGCACTTGGGTAATGCAACGTAAAGAACCCCTGTGCATTTATAACAAAATAGACCCTGTGCCAAGGCCCCCAGCCATGACTTATCCCTTATCTGAGAAGGCTGTACCGTGCTGAGGTTGTAGGCTGGGCTTGGGTGTCACACACACCTGGTGCTAGTCTCAGCTCTTCTACTAGGGGCAAGTCATAACTTCTCTAAAACTCAATTGTCCTGTTCATACAGTTGCCAGGAGAATACAGACATGGCTTAGGGGTAGGCTCGTGAGACAGAACACCCTGGGAAGCTCTGTCCAGATCCTCAGACACTCAGAAAAGCCATACCTAGCTACTCAGACAATCCTGAGACTCAGTGTCCAGCTCCTTGGGTCCTCAAGGGACCACATCCTCACCCACTCCAAGTGGTGGTATCCAGATCATTGAGCCAGAGACACTGGGAAGCAGTAGTCAGCTTTCCTCTCTATAAGTTTTAAATCCATGGCCTTACTTTTTGATTGTGTTGGAATTGCCATTGGCAGAGCGAGAGCTGTTGGAACCAGACCTCTCGTCAGGAGCCATGTTCTTGACACTGGGCGTACTACCTGCCAAGACCATGTCTACTGTGGGCCTCTCTGTCCTGGCCAAGCATACTGCCGAGCCCATGAAGTTGAACAAGATTATGTGCTGATGTGTGTGTAGACTCTAGAGTGGAGAAGTGAGTGCTTTCTTTCCCCGCGGGCTCTGGTGGTTTGGGATAGAAGGGCCAACTGCTCAGATGTGAGGAACTCAGTTTAGATGGTTCGAGAACAGAGACGCTGAGAACAGAGAAGCTTTTACCCCGAGACATCTTAAAACGAAACAACAGGCCCTCAGTTGTGGCCAGCGCAGTTTAGACTCTCTCTGCCCGCTTACCCACTTGTCATTTGCTCCCAGCGAACATCTGTAGCCCATCTGGAACACGGCTTCTTTCTGTGCTGTCAATCCTCAGATGTGGACTGTGAGTGTCCTGGTGAAGGGGCCAGACCCACACCCTCCGAAGTTCAAGATGAAGGCCGCCGGCACTGACTCGGGTCAAACCGCTGCTCAGACTGTTGAATCTTTCAGTCTGATTTATTCTAAGCATGTATTTTATGCGACACTAATTTCCCTGGTTGACTCAAAGTCCCTATCAACACGGTTTACAGTAAGGCCACAGATACGTTCCCACAGAGGGCTCTGTGTCTGACCTTTAGCTTTGCATACAATGTGGACTCTCACGTCACACTTACTTACCTAAAAATAGAGAACAATCTTTTCAATAGAGAAACGACTCAGAGCAGGCGTGGCCATTGTGATGTAGTACCAGGGAGCCCCCGTTAAAGCAGCTAGACGTACTGTAGACAAAGTTGATTGTTTTTCAACTCCGGTGAAGAGTAACAAGAGAAAAGAAAGGTGGCTGTCTTCATCCCAAAATGTCAGAGCTTCACACTGCAGACCACACAGAGGGAGATCCATGTCTTCATGTTTATCAGCCCTTTGTGGATGGCTAAGGAAAAGTCCAGGATCTTAGAGCTGTGCATGGGTATGTGTGTGGTGTGTGTGTGTATGTTAGCTAGCATCTGGCCTTAAGTCAAAATAGGGTATTGTATTGTCATCCAGAGCTTTTCAGTGTCTCTCTGGCCTTGGAGCCTCTGAAGAACCTATCTCATCAAAAACAAAGACAGACGACTCTCCTTGATGTACAACAGCCAAACCCAAATGTATTTAAATGTCCTTTTAAGAAGCGGGTGTTTTTTTTAAGTGCGGAGTACTATTGAGAATGCAAACCTGGACTCTTAACCAATTAGCTTCAGTTTTCCAGGCTGTGATGGGGAAGGTCAGACCCAGTGGTTAAATTCCAGGCTGTGATGGGGAAGGTCAGACCCAGCGGTTAAATTCCAGGCTGTGATGGGGAAGGTCAGACCCAGCGGTTAAATTCCTTCACTGTGCGATCCCAGGAACAGTCAACCACTGTTCTCCGTGGACTTGCAGTTTGTGTGATTGTCTGTTTAGGGTCTAGAAGAATGGTCTCAGAAGGAATAAGATCATTCCTAGGCTATTTTTTCAAAATTTGTTTTATGCAGACATGGAATGTAAAGTTTTAAAAGTCAGGGAAATAAAATAATGAAAACTAATAAATGAATAAGTAAATAGGGAAACATTACCTGATCTATAGGCATTCAGTGGCATCTTCTCCTGCTTAGTTTTTAGTCAACTTGGTGCAAGCTAGAGGCATTTGGGAAAGGGAACTCAGGGTTGAGAAAATGCCCGCATCAGATTGGCCTATGGGCAAGCCTTTGGGGCATTTTCTTACTGATTGTGGGAAGGGGCCCAGCCCACTGGGTGCAGTGTCCTGGGCAGGTGATCCTGGATGGCATGAGAACAAGGGTTGAGCAAACCGTGAGGAACAGGGAGCAAGGTTCCTCCATGTCTCTGCTTCAGCTCCTGCATCCAGGTTTCTGACTTGAGTTCCTGCCCTGACTTTCCTGATGACGGGCTGTGACCTGAAAGAGTAAAGTGAAATCAATCCTTTCTTCCCCAAGGTGATTTTGGTCATGGTGTTTTATGGCAGCAATAGAAAATCTAAGACACTTCTCAGTGTTCATTATACTCAAAGACTAAGTAATAATATTTAAAAGGAACATTTTATAAACATTTAGGAATAAGTCTAACCAAGAAAGTGAAAAGCCTCTACAATGAAAATTTTCAGACCTTGAAAACAGAATTTGAAGAAGATACTAGACCATTGAAACACCTTCCATGCTCCTGGGATGGAAGAATTAATATTATAAAATAGTACATTACCAAAAGTAATGTATGTATTCAGTAAATTCCCTCTCAAAATCCAATAGCATTATTTACAAAACTAGGAAAAAAGTCTTAAAATTTATATAGAAGCACAAAAAATCATGAATAGCAAGAGAAGTACCGAGCAGAAAGAATACTGCCGGGTAGACCACAGGACATGTCTTCAAGCCATGCTACAGAGACGTAGTGATGACACACGGCTTGACACACAGAGTAGGGGACACAGGATCAGCAAATAAAGCACACAGCTGTGCCTACCTTCACACATCAGAACATGTGGGATGGGCTGAGGTGGGGTAGCTTATTTAACAAGCGGTGTTGACAAAGATGGACATCCAGTTGTAGATGAAGATGGATACATATCGCTCATTGCACACAACAATCATTTCAAGTTAGATCAGAGACCTTATTTCAATCCTGAAATGCTGAATCAGCCATAAGAAAGCATAGGAAGAATACTTGAAGTCAGAAATAGCCCAAGAATTGACAGGTATGGGAACATAGACTTACAAGCTCCCACAGAAAACTATCAGAAGTGAGAACAAATGCCCTCCAGAGTAGGAGAAAACGCTTCCCAGTCATGCTGCGCGTAGGTGTGGTGTCTGGAATATAGAAATAGCTGCAAAACACCAAAACAAGGAAACAGAGAAGCCGGCCGATTGATAATGGACTGGCGAAATGGGCAGAGCTCTCCAAAGAAAGAACACAAACGACCAGCAAGTATTTAAGTGCTCAGCATCCTAACCCATCAGAGAGATGCAAGTTAGAACTACTTTGCTCTTTTCTCTCCTAGTCGGAAGGTCCATCTCGTGGTTGGTGGAGGTTTCACAGAAACTCCTGACCACATGGCCTGGCTACATCCCACCTGGACGCCCATCCTAAGGCCTCTGTCCCCCACGAGATGTTTGCACGCCCCTGTTTATCCCCGCTTTGTTCACGGCAGCCAGAAAGTAGGGTCAACCTAGATGTCTGTTGACAGATGGATAATGAAAAAAACATGCACATCCACAATGGGATTTTATTTAGCCATAAAGAAAAGTGAAATCTGCAGGATACATGGATTGGCCTGGAAATTATTATATGAAGCACAGTAACACAGACTGAGAAAGGAAAGTACCACTTGTTCTCTGACATGCACTCCTCCTAACAGTTAATGTTCAAATGTGGGAGTCTTTGGGACCGTGGGGTAGGCAGTGAAACCACACCAGGACCACAGACTGGGGAGAAAGATGCTGGTAATGAAACATACGTGACGTGGACATGGGGGTAGCCAAGGGTGAAAGGTCACAGGAGGATCAACACAGTGGGGACTTTGCCGCTGTTGAAAGAACAGAATGCTAGGGACTGGTGACCTGGTATACTCACTCTGGGAAGCAGTTTGGTCATACCTGCTACTTCCTGAGTGACCAGCTTGTGTGCCGTAGGAATTCCACATACAGACTCTGTCCAGAATGGTCCGAACATCTCATCTGAATGGCATACGCTTGGATTTTAAATTTCCTTATTGCTCCAAATACAACTAAACAGCGTGTGTGTACGTGTGAGTGTGTGTGTGTGTGTGCACGTGCACATGCCCTGCTTATACTAAAATGTCTTTCTAGCATCCCCACTTGTGGATGAAGCTGGACCTCCTGTCTTGAAATTTAGGATACATCAGCCGTTTCCCTATAGATGCCTCGGCCCTTACTGGGCTCATGCACAGATCATCGTCCTCAGAAATCTCGACAAATGTCCAACATTTCCAGACTTATTTCCAGAAGCCGAGGATACAGTCGTTTGCAAGGCAGACCGTGTCTCTGCTCAGCTGGGACTAAACTTAATGGTTCTCTTACTTACAATCCTATGAGTGGGAGGAGTGTTTGTTTTCACAACTATCCAGAAGCATCGTACGACAAAGGAGGAGGAAAAATGTTGAGAGGGAAAGATGGGCCAGAACTCTGCTGTTGATTTGTGAAAACCTCAGAATCCCAGGATTGAAGGGAGTCTCCTCCAGCCCAGTCCTCCTATACAACTGTTTTGCTAAATTCCATTCTTTGTCAGTTGATTCTTGGATCCTTTGAAAACTTTGTCTTCTAGTTTTTAGTCACCCTGAATTTCAGTAGATTATTAAATGCAGTTCAGTAGAGACTCTCACTTGGATTTAGGGGTGCCTATAGGGAGAATATGGCAGGTTTATATTTAAAATAGAGCTCCACAGCACTCTCCCGAAGGCTCCCGTTGTGTAAAGTGCGGGCATCAGCTTCTCACTGTTAGCGTATCTCTTTCTGCTCCATTTGCAGCGTTATCGACATCATCCAGAAAGTCATCATACCCATAACTGTCTTTGCTGAACCTGGTTTTTTACTACTGCATTAGTTTATGTTGATCTACTAAAATAACCCTAACTTAAATATTGATTTTATGCTTACTTATGTGTGTGTTTGTGTCTGTGTGGCATGAGCATGTGCATGTGGGTACTCTGAGTCCAGGGAGGGCATCAGGTCTCCAGGAGCTGGGGTTACAGGCAGTTGTGAGCCTCTCTGTGTGGGTCCTGGGGACCAAACTCTTGGCCTCTGCAAGAGCAATGCCTGCTCTTGACCCTGACTGGTGAGTTTTCTCTCCAACCCCTCCAGGCCTCTCCGACCCGTGACGCTTGACTAAATTCAGGGTGTCACCTCATTCATCTTCCCTCCTGACTTCAAGCGTGGTGTGACTGATTTTCTTTCTGTCCTTTGCATCTGTGATTTTGATAGGATCTTTACGGTGTTTGATCTATTTTTTTAAAAACAGCTTGTTTGTACTCACATTTTATAAAATCATCCTGAGAGTCTGCACACAACTTCTGCAGTAACTGCAGGCTGCAGTCAGCTGTGAGAGTCTGAGGTCACTCTCAGCTCACAGGCCAGCAACCGTGACTGCACAGGCAGACGACGGGAGTCCCACTGGGCTTCGAAACCTCTCACACAGAAAGCCACCCCTGGAGGGTCTCGCTGGCATTGGATTAACTTTCCCCCAACTGAAGTTTCTTTCTCTCTCTCCTCTTTGTAAACCCATCAACAGCTCGATCAGGTCACCCGCCAGCGCAGTCTGTCCAGCCTGGAGCTCTTCCTGTCCTGTGCCCAGAAGCAGCTGAATGCACTCATAGCTACAGAGCCTGTTGACGTGGAGTAAAGACGCTGGCCACCGTCCCTGTCATCACACCTGCCTCCTGTGACGCTGTTCCTCGCCTGCACCCAGAAGCAGCGGCGTGCTCTAGTGGCCGTGGAGCCTGTTGGCATTGAATAAAAGGAACGTGACAGGTTGCCTTCCCTGGCCGTTGTGTCCATCACTGGACTGCTAATAGATGCTGTCACTTAGAAAGAGGCTTTTGTTTTCTGTTTAAGCAGTTGATTTCCAGGTCAAGGGCGAGCCAGAGCAGTATCTAGAACCATCTATTCTTATTCTCTGTTATTTTATTACAAGTAGCAGTGGAAGAATATGTATGACCTAAAGTCATGGGAAAGTGTGGCATGCTATGCAGAGTTCACAGAGGGAACAGTACAGCTTCAGGTGGCCTGGTGACAGTTCTGGTGATCTGTGTAACCACACATCTACTTGTTTCTGAGCAGCGGAGTGGGTGGAAACACTGACATGGTCATTGTTGTAACAAACCTGACCACATCTCTAGAGGTGAATCTGTGGGTTTTCATTGATTTATCATATCAAAAATAAACAGCACTAGCTGGCCAGGCTTGGAGTAGCTGCCCCAGTTAAACGTGGGGTACAGTGGCACAGGCTCGCTTCCTGCCCTTCCTCAGAGGCTCTGAGAATCATGTGTCATAATCTATTCTCTCGAAAGAACGTAACTTGGACTGCTAGACATCTATGGGAATTTAATCAAAGTCAGACATAAGGGGTCATCAGGGTGTTCTTAATCCATGAGCAGTGCGCTCCAATATTAATCGTGAGCAGTTTGTGCACTGGGACTGACAGCAGGGACCTGTGCAGATGTGTCCGCGCTCAGCGGCTCTGGGCTTCTCTGGGATTCCTCAAGTGTAATAAAAGAAGCTCCCAAAACTCTCTTTGTTGTCCTGTTTTCTCTTTCTCATTAGTCTTCCTCCCTCGAGTCAGGGTTTTGCTGTGAGTCCTGCTTTAAAAATCAGAGCCATCCTCCTGCCTCTGTTTGCTGAGTGTTGGGGAAAGCATGGCCCCACTATGTAAGCTGCAATCTAGCAATTCATTACAAGTGTTTATTTTTCAAACTTCTGCACCATGAATGTGTTTTGTGAAAACTCCCCCTTAAATAGTGACAGTATTTTCCAAGAATTTTATGACTCCTCAATTATCATAGAAACTTAAAGTTCAGAGTAAGCAAGCCGTGGGCCTGACTTGCTACAGGTGAACGAGGAAGAGGAGCTTTGAGACTACAAAGAAGCCAGTAAGTCTGGGGCCAGCATTTAAGGTTGCTTGACTCTTTGCCACCATAGATCGCTCAGGTGGGCCAGCAAGCCCTAGGTTAACGTGGGGTGTCGGTCACTGCCACTAAGGTTCAGAGAGGGCAGCAGTATCAGGCATGGGTCTAGGTGTGTTGTCTGCTCCTCCCCGACCACCACAGGATAGGCTCTCCTCTTCCTTCTTGGGTGTCCAGCTTCATTTTCTATACAGAGTAATTGCTCTCTGGAATAACGTGGAATCAGATCTGTCAGCCCACGAGTGCTCAGGACACCCGCCAGGTCCCGTGCGATTCCACTTGGATTGCTGTGGTCCCTTTTCCACGGGGATGTCCCTAAAGATGGCTGGCACTCCACTTGTGACATCCGGTGTGTGTACAGATTCTTGACACTGGATTAACTCATAGTGTTCAGTGACATTTCAGTTGTATTTCCAATTAAATGCATTGTGGTTTTGGCTCTGTTTATTTAAAGAGCCTGGACCACCTCTGGTTGCATGCACCAGGAGAACTAGATGATCAAACACTTCTTACAGCAAAGGCGCAAATCCAGCCTTGAGATGTGAGCCCCACGTAGTCTCAGTTCCTCAGCTGGTCTCCTAGCCCCTTCACACCTTTGAGTTCAGGTGAATGAAGGAGTGAATGGTTGGAGCCGATCAGCGAGGCCTTTTTGACAGGCGAAATTGTTTAAGTTACAGGTGTGACTCTACTGCACTTCAGTGGAAAAGGACCCCTAACCCCTGGAGCACGAGTCCTAATTGGTCTTAATAATAAAAACCCAGAGTCAGGTATAGGGGGTGAAAGCTGAGAGATCAAGAAGGGGAGCAGCCAGCAACTACAGAATTCTTACCTCTACAAATGCTCAGATTGAAGGGGCGGTCCTGTCTCTACTAATCCTCAGACTGAATGCTGTCTATGAAACCTCAGACAGAATCCTTGGACTGCTTTATATTCCTCTCCCCTACCCCCAGCATATCCCTTCCATCTCCACCTCCCTAGTGTTAGAATTAAAGACACGTGACTTCCCAGGACTGAGATTAAAGGTGTGAGCCACCATTGCCTGGCTCTGTTTCTCTTTGAGACTAAATCAACCTTTTGTATAGCCCAAGGTGTCCTTGAACTCACAGAGATCCCTCTGTCTTGATAGTGCTGGGATTAAAGGTGTGAGCCCCCACTCTCTGGCCTCTATGGTTGGCTAGTGGCTTACCTCTGTACTCTGATCTTCAGGCAAGCTTTGTTAGATTACAAAGTATCACTATAGCCCCCATCTTTGTAAGCTCTGCTTACATGAGATCAGTAACCCTGGCTAGGGTTATATTTATTAGAGGAACAGAGTCAGTTTCTCACGTGGGATTCGACCTCTGGCCATTTAACACGGGGCTCTTCTCTTTCATTATAGGCCATGCTCCCTCCAAAGGCAGAACCTCAGGTGTGTATCCTGGCTTGTCTTAGTATTCTACATTGGACTTTTAGACACACAGCCTATCCCACTAAAGGCTCAGTTTCCACATTTATGATTTAAAAATATGATTTTTAGACTGTGTGAAACATTGCTGGTACTCTGTGTATGAGCCTTGCCGATATGGCCATCAATAATATACCCATATAAAACAGGAGTGACTTGCTGATGCAGCCTTCAGTGCACAGGGATAAAACACTCCCACAAAACACGGGTGACTGCCACAGGCATGCAGTCTACAAAACAGAGGGGTGACTGCCACAGCAAACAGTCCACAAAACATGGATGACAGCCACAGGCAAGCAATTCATAAAACACAGAGTGACGGTCACAAACAGTCCACAAAACACAGGTGACGGCCATAGGCATGCAGTCCACAAAACACGGGTGACTGCCACAGCAAACAGTCCACAAAATAGATGGGTGACGGCCACAGGCACATGGTCAACTACTAACTCCTTGATTGAGGGATCTGCAGGTAAAGACCTGACCCTTACTGGGACTCTTGTGAAAAGTTAGTTGGTAGGTCACCTACTGTACCCTTGAGAGGCAGCTATTTCCCTTCCAAGGTTGATAGAGAAGGGTCATCTGTCTATTGGTTAAGGTCATTTGTCTATCTGTTGCTTTCATTGGTTAATTAATAAAGAAACTGCTTGGCCTTTAATAGGACAGAAATTAGGTAGGCGGAGTAGACAGAACAGAATGCTGGGAGAAAGAAGCCGAGTCAGGCAGTCACCATGATTCTCCCACCTGACACAGACACAGGTTAAGATCTTTCCTGGCAAGCCACCAGCTCATGGTGCTACACAGATTATTAAATATGGGTTAAAGCAAGATGTGAGAATTAGCCAATAAGAGGGCCTAATGGGCCAGGCAGTGTTTAAAAGAATACAGTTTCTGTGTAATTATTTCGGGTAAAGCTAGCCGGGTGGCCGGGAAGCGGCCTGCCATTCTTACAACACAAGGTCAGTTTGCTTGTTCCCTATGTTCTGAGTCTTGGACTCTACAATAGAACCCAGGTGTTCCTGAACTGTACAGGTCCCCTTTCCTTTAAAGCTAGACAGAGCCCATGTGAGTTACTTGCACCAAAGAAGCATCCATGAAGGCTGTCCAAAGAGCCCAGCAGTAGCCCCTGCCTCCCAGCCCCTGGTTTATCTCCACATGCACATGCTAGTCTGCACTAGAAGGAAAACACTCAGATTTTTTTTGTAAAGAATGTTGAATACATAATTGAACCAGTCTCTCATCTGACAAAACTGAAAAAGTCACAGACACCTGAGACTTGTAGACAGTGCCTGGCTTAGACATTTGCTGTCAGTTCAGAATCGGTAGTTGAAGGTCCAATCCCTTAGCTAAGTGCTGACTCATGTTAAAAGTCCAAGGAGCTGACTCAGCAATTGGCCTGGTGTTAGACTGCAGAGTCAGGTGTCCATAATAACTTCTTATGAATGTTTTTAGATAGTTTTACAATTTAACTGGATTAAATTAGAAAATGCTGTGTTTAAACAGTAAAAACAAAAGCACTGTTCACTGAAAAACCAAGAGTTTTATATAATAAATTCCAAGGGAGGAAGCATATGTATAATCCTGAGAGGTATTTTTAAAACCAAGGGAAGAAGAAAGAGCTGGGTCAAAGCTCTCATACCAGTAAACTACTCTGTTGTGTCCTAAAGGCAGCTGATAACCCAGAACTCCAGTGCGCCAAGCACTCACGGGCCATGGACCAAATTGCCAACACCTCAGGCCCTTTACCTTAGCAACAAAATGCCAGCATCACAGGCCTCTTAACAGCAACAGCATCACAGGCTCCCTAGCAACAGCCCCAGCATCTCAAGTCCTTTACCTTAGCAACAATGCCAGCATCCCAGGCCCCTTAGCAACAGCAACAGCACCTCAGGCCCTTTATCTTAGCAACAAAACCAGCACCACAGACCTCTTAACAACAGCAACAGAATCACAGGCTCCCTAGCAACAGCAACAGCATCATAGGTCCCTTAGCAACAGCCCCAGCACCTCAGGTTTTTTACCTTAGCAACAATGCCAGCATCCCAGGGCCCTTAACAACAGCAACAGCATCCTAGGCCCCTTAGCAACAGTGCCAGCACCTCAGGTCCCTTAACACCAGTGTCAGCATCACAGGCTCCCTAGCAACAGCTACACCATCCTAGGCCCCTTAGCAACAGCAACAGCACTGCCATCGTTACTACTGAATGTGTCATGTGAATCACCTGAATAATTAAATTATTCTGAATAAACGCGGTTGTTACTATAGTTCAGAGGTTGTATTCTTTCTATGTTGTCTTCCCCCTGAAGAGAGAGCCTGTATGAGGTGTTTGTCCACAGGTGTGTATGCAGGTTGCATGAAGGCCAATGGAGGATGTCACATGTCCAGCCTGAGCACTTTCCTCCTTATTTCCTTTAGACAGAGTCTCTCTCTCAAGACTTAGAGCTGGACTGGCAGCCATCCTGCCCCCCCCCACATGCACACACACATGTGTGCACACATGCACACACATAAACACACACACCACTGGAGTTATAAGTGCATTTGAGGACATACCTGACTTGTACATAGGTGCCAGGGATTTGAAATCCTCTTCACACCTACACACATCTGTCTCCCAGTCCCTACACCAGTTTCTGTGTTTTATCCACCAAGCATTTCACAGTGACTGTTTCTAGCGAACTCAATGTATAGTGACTTAATAACCAAAATCAATTAGTAAAACATCCCACCTTCAGAAAGACTAATCAGTTAATAGTCAGCTCATAGATCCTGACTACCAATGGATAGGATTTAGCTAAAATCACTGTATTCCATAAGAACCTGTAGCCAGCCTGTGGTAGCTCACAGCCTGTGGAAAATCACCAGGGCCTGGAAATTCCAAAGCAAGATTTTCACTCCCACTGTTGTTCAGTGGCTAAAAGTTCACAAGGTGGTGTGAGAAAATTGTCTGCATTCTGTCAATCATGTTTTAAATAAACACTGATTGGCCAGGCAGGAAGTATATAGGCAGGTCAACCAGACAGGAAGTAGAGGCGGGGTAATGAGAACAGGAGTATTCTGGGAAGAAGGAAGCTTCCTCCTGAGTCCTGGCCAGACACTGAAGAAGCAGAATGTGACCTGACCTGCCCTGCCAAGAAAGGTACCGAGCTATGTGGCTAACATAGACAAGAATAATGGGTTAATATAAGTTATAAGAGCTAATAAGAAGCCTGAGCTAATGGGACAATCAGTTTATAACCTAATGTAGACTCTCTGTGTGATTTTCTCTGTGACTAAACGGCTGGGGGACTGAGTGGGACAGAAACCCCAACAAGCTGACCCTCGTGTTACAACAAGGTTGTCAGAACTACGAGTGGGGAAGACTGTGTGGGAACTTCTATATGAAATAGTCTTGGGGTGTGGGGTACCTGGCTGTAAGAGCCAGGGAGCATCTCCCTTTACGAGACTGGGCTCGGTGCTCCCCTGGTGCAAGCAAAGAGGTGGAGGAGCGGTGGCAGAAGGTCTTCTCGTTCAGGACTAGCAGGTGTGAGTGGGAAGGGGTGGGTCAGGTCAGATTAGAGCAAAAGATATACAAGCGCTGCTAAGACAGAGGCTGAGCCTAGATGGGAGCCTGCCTGAATCTGGCTCCATCCCCAGATGGGATGCAGGCTGGCCTTGTATGGGGAATACACAGAAAGCGAGAAGCACACTCATTCAGAAGGTAGGAAAATCTGACTCAGTGCTGGCGAACATTCAGTTGTCGGAAGTCTGGAAGCTGACTTAGAAATATTAATAATACAGCCACAGAATGTACAAATTGCTGACTTTAACACAGCTTACTGAGGCAGATTCTAGAAAATTCTTTGTGGCGAGATATGTATGTGATGAATGTTGAGTTTTTGCCCATTTGATCGAGGTATTGTTTTCTAAACATGTTAGTAAGTCCAGCCGTGGGGACAGCGCTGAACTTTTTAAGCTGTTTCCACTCTAGTATTTTTTGGTGTTTATTTCCCCCAAAAATATAAATGTTGAAAGTCTACAAAAATGATGGCTACTTTGTTACTAAATTAGTAAATTCATAGTTATTAGTGTTTGCTGTTCGTCCTGCTGTTCCTACGGAATGTCTGATGCAAACAACTGAAGGAGAGAGGTGTTTCTTTTGATTCAGCGTTCCTGGGTACGGCATGTCATGGTGGGGGAATCATAGCTAGGGGAATTGAGAGGCTGGGCACAGCATGTCCACAGCCAGGCAGCAGAGAGAGACACTGGGGCTCAGCTCATTCAGTCTGGACCCACAGCCCATGGAATACTGCTGCCCACAGTTACTGTGTGTCTCACCCCCAGGCGAGCCCCAGGCTCCTGGGTGATTCTGGTTCTTGTCACATTGACAGTATTAACGTTCACAGGGAGAGAGTTTTAAAAATTCATTACATATTGTGATGTTTTAGACAGGGTTTATGTTTAGTCACTTAAGAAGCTAAAATTGTCAACATTTTTTAAGTTTCCTCTATGTTCTTACAAAGCAGAGGGAAGGCGCGCTATATATTAAATTAGATCTGGAATATGCTACCAGCTGTAGAGAATAAGATGAACTCTGGATATCAAATCTGCGATTTTAGGAAATGATCTACCTGCCTCTGCACAGCTCAGAACACCTTGCCACTGAAAAGTTACGATCACTTAAATCTTCGTCTGTGCGAACCCTGTGCCCTGGTGCCAGGTCTGTACAGGAAGAGGGTTTGCTCTCAGAAATGTGCTTTATGCCTGTTGCAATTACAAGTACATTCTCTGTTGTACAAAAATACAGTCCACGTTGAAGCCTAAAAATCCCTCATCACCCATAGACAGTGCTGTGTGGACTCTAACCCACTGGTAGGCTCATCCATATCTTTCACATTTTTAAAGATTTATTTAGGGGTGTGTGTGCGTGCACACAAAGCCGGAAGAGATCACTCCCCTTGGCTAGCTACAGCCTCCTCACAATTGCTCTGCAAGGGCTCTTAGCCGCAGAGCCGTCTCCCCAGCCTCATTCACCGCCATCCTTCCCATACTGTGTTCTCAACTGATGCCATGCTAAAATGCTCTCCTTATGATGGTGGCCACCAAATCTGTATCTGACTGCGTTCTCTCTCCTTTTAATTCTGAGCCCTCCGTTTAACTGCCTGCTTCATATGGCCAGCGATGCTCATCATGTTCAGAGCAGGAATCTTCATCCCTGGGTTGAGTGCAGAAGCCCTGGCTCCCGAAGCCCTCAGCAAGCAAGAATCTGCCACCCACCCCAGTGTGCCACCAAAGAGAGGGGAAATGGTGAAAAGCAATGAGAAGCAAACAAAGTGGATCTAACTAATATATTTTAGCAAGAGGCATGGATAAAGATGACCCCAAGTTGACAGTCAAGTATTGGCATGAGCTATAAACTTTAAAAAAATGCGACAGAGGACAAGAGGTGGGTGTGTGGAATTAAACAGCCATTATGGTCTGGCTCAACACTGGTTCAGTTCTATGCTGCAAAGTTGGCTGATAGACTGTTAATCTAATCACCATCATCTCAGAGCGAGGCAGTTTGGCCCTGCCATGGGTCCTGCTTCTGGCTGCAGCCTTTCCAACACAGACTGCTTTTCCTATCTAGGGAACAGTCTGTCCTGTGAGGATGATCTTCTGGAATCCAAGGTGACAGCAGGTTTGGGATGATTAACTGTGTGCCATTCAGCCTTAAATGGCAAAGAGGAGTTGGGCAGGCTATTCATAGTGACTACCATAGTTGTGTAGATCCAACAGGAGTCTGGCCCAAAGAAGAAGAGACACAGACAGGTGACAGAGAAGTCAGCTTCACCCTGCTCTTATTTCTGTGTTGGTTCAAGTGAGGAGTCACTGCTGTTCAGCAAAGCAGGGTCTAAGTACCTGCTGTGTGCTTCTGAGGGCTTTCCTAGTACTAAACCTCAATGGACAGAAAATCACCCATCCCCCAGACAACCTGTTTTCATCACTTTATAGTGCACGCCCACGCACACACACACACTTGGTTACATCACTCCATAGTGCACACACACATGCATGCACACACACACGCACACACGGTTACATCACTCCATAGTGCACACATACACACACACACTTGGTCACATCACTCCATAGTACACATGTGCACACACACACACACACTTGGTTATATCACTCCATAGTGCACATGCACACACACACATGGTCACATCACTCCATAGTACACATGTGCACACACACACACACACACACACACACACACACACTTGGTTACATCACTCCATAGTGCACACACACACCACACACACTTGGTCACATCACTCCATAGTACACATGTGCACACACACACACACACACACTTGGTAACATCACTCCATAGTGCACACACACACACACACACACACACACAGTTACATCACTCCATAGCGTAGCCTGAGTCCTATACTATCCCAGCCATCTCATTCCCCCTTCCTGCCCCAGACCTTCATGGTCTCCTCCATAGGCATTTGAAGAATGCAGGTGATTACTGTTCCACACTTACCCCAAGAATCCCCTAAGCAGCATGATTGCCTGAGAGCTAAGCTAGCATCTCCAGAAAGATGTGTTTATTACTTCTTCATCGTGGACTGTTGGGTCATGAGCAATGAAGAGTGCCGGTCACTGATGGGGTCTTGACTCTAGGGTATGTATAATAATGACAGCATGTTGACCAACCATGACAGGACATCTGGGCAGATAAAATTGGTAAATGCCCAGCTAAGAGTCCTACAAACCTCCAGTCAGTGTATGTGTGGTCTCTGTTGCTGGAGCATCCTGTCCCCTTCTCTTCTATGGGGTACAACACTGAATCTGCCTCCTTTTTCTTCTCTGTATTCTTCCCCAGTGAGAGTTTCTCTCCCTTAAGGCTTCCTGGCAATCAGAATTTTCAATGCCATTGGTACAATGCACTCACGCATAGATCTCTCAGAGATGACACAATGCCTCACAGGTTGGTTGTTTCCCTTGGAACAGGGAGAAGGTGAACTCTTGGGGGCCACCCTTTCACTGTCCTGACCCCTTACACAGTGGTGACTTGTACAGCATTGTCAATCTGGCCAGCAATTGGGCTGTGGGAGTTAAAGTGTTCAAACACGGTTGTGAAGGGTCTTTTTTCTTTTAAGTTTATATACATTTATGGGAAATGATCATACCAACAGTGTCAGGATGGAGGTGTCCTTTCCTAGGGACACTCTGTCTCCCATAGCAATACTTTGTTAGATTGTGTTTCCTCCTGCTACCATTTTTTGTTTGATTTGTTTGCTGTGTCGCTCTGGTCATACTGGAGCAAAAGAGAGGATGCAAAGTTCTCTCCAGATAATCCCTGGGGTGAGCAGTGTTTTAGCTGAGTCTCTAAAGTTGGAGGAATGTGTCTTTGGGCATGAACAAGTGCCATGGGTTGAAATGAATAAGCAGAAAGCTGTGCTCTGCAGTGCATACCTGCAGTACCAGTGCCCTGAATAGGTGGAGCAGGAGGATCAGAAGGTTGGAGCCAGCCTCAGCTACATGATGAGTTTGGGGTTAACCTGGGCTACCTGAGATCCTCCCCGCCTCACATATACACAAAGAAAAAGGGATGGAGGGAGAGGGCAGAGAAATTATAACTTCAATGAACACTTTAACTTACATGTAGAGTTTTTATGAATGCAAAATAATGTCTAATAAATTGTAACTATTCAAAATTATTCCACTTATGATCATTCCCTGCTATGTTGGTTTGTGAATAAATCATTTCAAGTTAAGGAAGCAGCCAAGTGACCATTTCAGCACTGATGGACTATTAATTTTTGACCAAGTTTGCCTTATGGTTGACCTATCTGTTCTGATGGACAGTCTTCCAGGTAAGCCATAAATAAACTCCCTTGAAGATCACTGAAGACTATATGCCACTAGTTTCTAAGTAAATCTTTTCTAATATCTGCTCCCGTGATCTGTTAATATCTGTTAACACATTCACACTGCATTTGGAACAGTGTTTTGCTGCAGCACACAAGCAGACACCTAGAACTAGCATTCTGGGATCCTGAACTGTTTTCTCCCTTGAATGCTTATCTAGAAGGTGTTGGACTGTGCACCTCCAGCTGCAATGTTCCCTGCTGCAATGGTCTCTGCTTTGAGACCAGGTGTGTGCACTGTTGGCCGCAGTGTTCCCTGCTGCAATGGTCTCTGCTTTGAGACCAGGTGTGTGCACTGTTGGCCGCAGTGTTCCCTGCTGCAATGGTCTCTGCTTTGAGACCAGGTGTGTGCAATGCTGGCCGCAGTGTTCCCTGCTGCAATGGTCTCTGCTTTGAGACCAGGTGTGTCCAACCTCACCAGACTCAACAAACATTCATTTTTTCCCTCTCTCTTCCTTCCCTGGCCGCTGGATTCCTCTCTGCCCCCAAAGAGTGGTGACAAAGTCTAATCTGAACTAGACCACAGTCAGATGCAGTTCGATTGAGGATTTGGACTCGTGTCAAACCAAAGCAGAGTGGGAGGGTGGAAACTGACTGTCTTGTAAATAGCAAAGCCACCCAGTGCGTGAACCTGAAAACACGTAACTAGCGGCAAGTCCCGTCTGCTACAGTCCTCAACTCTGTCACGCTGCCTCTGCCAGCTGGTTTCACCAAGCGTGATTTGCAGTGTTATTTTATTGAAGGTTTCTTGACAATTTGAGCACGGTTCCGAATGTAATATTAAATCCTCTTCTGGCTCAGCCAGTTGCAAAATTGCACACTCTGTCTACACATCAACCCCAAGGTCTGGAGGGGAATTGCGGGCTTTGCCTACCCAGCACGTCCCAAAGTACTCATTCTGTCTACACATCAACTTCCAGGTCTGCAGGGGGGTGGCAGGCCTTGCCTACCCAGCTCGTCCCAAGGGTACTGCCTTGGAGACTTCTGGGCAGGTGGTACTTCGTGCTCTCCTGAACACATCTAAGCAAGATTAACCATGATTAGAAACCATTTTACTCAGAGGCAAACGCGAAGCTTGACTTCAATTTCTTACAAATCCATAGGGCCTTTTTTTCTTGTTCAGGACATCCAGCAAGTTCCAATCGACAGAACCCTGAGCTTAATCCCACTTCTGTGGGAGGAAACTGGAGATGATAAATGATGTTAGCAATTTAGGTCTAAATTCCTGCTGTCAACTTTATATGGTAGGTGCAGGTTTGGTCAGTTTTGTTTTTGTTTTTCAATCCGTGTGAGATCTAGTTTTGAAAAAGTCCAAAAGACTCAGCACTGTAAAAAAAAAAAAATTAGAGAATCAACTCAATTCTCAGCCTTTGTGTGTGTGTGAGTGCATGTGTATGTATATGCGTATGATATGCATATATATGCTTGTGTGTGTTTGTTATGTGTGTATTTGGATGTATTGCCTGGCGCTGTATGTGTACATATGTGTGTAATGTGTGTGCATGTATATGTGTTCAGATGCATGTGGTGGTCAGATATTTTACTCGGGTGTCACGCCTTAGGTGCCGTCTACTTTATTTTTTATTATATAGTCTCAATTGCCTGGAGCTCACAGACTAGGCTAGGATCTGCTTATCTGTGCTTCCATAGTGCTGGGATTGCAAGCAATCCATGGGCTTCCTTGTGTGCATTCTGGAGATTGAACTCAGGTCCGTATGCTTATACAAGTCCTTTACTGACTGAGCTGTCTCCTCTACCTTTTCATGTGTCGTTTGAGATGACCACAGACTACCTTAGACTGAACTTAGCTTTGGCCTAGAGAGTTTTCCCAATAGTTCCACAAGAAAAGAATGTAACTTTTACTTAATTAAAGATCATTCACTTCCTATGACTGAGGTTTGCATGTCCAGCCGTGGAATGGCATCTTCCTTAGAGCAATGTATCCACCACTCAGCACCAAAGTTCCGTCTTCACAATTTCTGTTGATTCCAAAAGTCTTTATTCAGCAGTAATTCGTGGAAAACAGGATGGTTTAATATAGAATATATGGAGTATATAAATCTTATTTTAGAATAAATTCACATTGATGTTAAAGGTAAAACTGAACCCAGACTTCAAGCTCCACCCTTAAATCAGCATCCAAGCCCTGCTCACTACATATACATATGTGATTTTTCCACCAGTTCATTTGTTCTGCTCTCTCACCATAAACAGGCTGTTGTCTATTTTAGAATTTCCTTGGAAACCAATGAAGTTACAGTAGTAAGTGTAGACAGAAGTTTCTGTCCCACCCAGTCCCACAGCCATTCAGTCCCAAAGAAACACACAGAGGCTTATATTGATTATAAACTGTTTAGCCTTTTAGCTCAGGCTTATTACTAACTAGCTCTTACAATTTAAATTAACCCATAATTCTTATCTATGTTTAGCCATGTGGCTTGGTACCTTATCTCAGTAAGACATTCTCATCTTGCTTCCTCTGCATCTGACTGGTGACTGACTCTCTGTTTTTCCTCTTCCCAGGATCCTCCTAGTCTGATTGTCCCAACTATACTTCCTGCCTGGCTTCTGGCCAATCAGTATTTTATTAAACCAATATGAGTAACAAGTCTTTACAGTGTACAAAAACACTATCCCACGCAAGTTAGGGATTCTCAAGTCTCATCACTGTGGTTCTCCCCTGCCTGTGGAACATACAGTAAGTAGACCCTGTCCCGTTGCCATGGCAATTAGAGCCAACAGTCACAGGCACAGAAGTGATGAGCACCATGTCCAAGTCAGAACACCCATCACTACCAGTCCCACCAGCCCCACGCCCCTTCAGCATGTCAGCAGGAGTTTGGGTGTGGAAACGTTGGAGATCAAACCAACACAACAGGGCGCCACAGAGACAACGGTCTCCAGCCAGCATTGCTGTGGAGCAGCGGCCATCACAGTGCTAATACTTTGGGAATATCACTGCACGATTCATGGCCGCATCAGCCTCAGTGGTATTGTGTTGGGTGTGTCATGTCTGCAGGCACAGTACCCCATTTCAGGGATGAGACATGATGAGTCTGTGCCCCTCTGCTGTATCGTTGCCTAGAAACACTTACTCAGTTGTGTTGACCACCCTCTGTGGTGAGAGTCTGCTGAAAGATTTTTACGTTATGGAAGATGATATTTTGAAAGTAGAAGCAAGGTACACAAGATCACGCCCACAGTCCCAGCACTTGGGATTGAAGCAGGAGATTGAGGCCTGACCTGGCACCCTGAAATACAGAGTGAGACCTTGTCTAGAGGAAAAAAGAGAAAGAGGAAGGAGTAGAGAGGGCAACAAGGAAGGCACAGGAAGAATGAAGAGAAGATAAGAAAAAAATGAAAAGAAAGATGAAAGTGGAGTGTGCAGACACAAAAATATGATGTTACACATCGCCTGCTGGCGGTCTTTATAAATGTTATATACAAATGCTTTTTATTGCTGAAGCATGCATGGGCAGCTCGTATATGGCAGTTCTGTTGAACTTGTCCATAGGTCTCCTCTTCAAGAGGGTGCCAGCTCTCATTACAGATGGTTGTGAGTCACCATGTGATTGCTGGAAATTGAACTCAGGACTTTTGGAAGAGCAGGCAAGAGGGAGCTGGAATTCCTGCGCCACGGAGGCATCTGCCATTGCTCCTGTTGTACTCTTCCGCACTGCGATGGTTTCTAACACACCCTATCTCCGTCTTCCCTGGAGAGGCTTGTGGTGTCCTGTTCCATTCCAGAGTGGAATGTGAACGCACACTTCCATCCACTTGCCTGCTTGTCCCCACAGCTTTGCATTATGAATATAAAAATTTCTCAGGACAGTAATCCTCTCTGCGAAACATTCATTTTAAAATGTCAAGGTTTTGAATCTCCAGATTACTTTTGGAATCGCCATCGTTACTTGAAGGAAGGTTTGGGGGTGTTGGCCAGTGTAAGTGTTGCCGCTATGAGGGGAAAGCTTCCCAGTGGACATATTACAGCCCTGCTCCAACATGGAAGGTTTCCCCCAAGTGCTGTGCTCTGAAGGGAAAGGTATCCTGGTAGTCAGGAGCCAGGGAATACCACAAAGTCACATCACACTGCACAACAGACATCACGCAGAGATATATTGGGTGGGACACAGAAGGGTGACGGCCTCTGCTTGGGAGAGAAGCAGCGGAGAACCGAGCAGAAGACAGTGTTCGTATAGGATTTCTTGAGAGCAGACCTTCCTGGGTGGAGATTTTCAGGATGCGGTTTGGTGGGATTTCAAGTCCAGAGCTTTTTACTCAGTAATGTGTGTGTGGGGGGGGGGGGTGCGTCCAGCCATTAGGACGTGTTTTGTGGGTGGAACCTGGTGGTTGGAGGTCCTGAGGGATAAGGCCTGGCCACTGGTGAGCCTTGAACAGCTTACAGCTAGGGACCCCTGCAGCAGATTTTCCTGGGTGCTACCCATCCCTCAGCCTCCAAACCACAGTCTTCTGAGGAAGGCTTCCCTCCAAACACTCTAGATGATTCTAACACAGTCTGAGCACTGCTCCCAGATACATATTTAAAGATCCTACCCGAACAATGGAGGGCATGTGTCTAAGGCTTCTCAGAGGCAACTTGGACTCTGTCAAAAGAACACATCAAGACTCTTTAACAATAACGTCATCACTACGTCAAGAACCTGAAACGAGAACTAAGCTTAACTGGTAGCAGAAACCGGACAGAAGTGATAGAGAGAGCGGTGGCGGGCTAAAAGCTGTATTTGCCGTGTGGTTTGAAGAAGCACCAGACTTGGTTATACAAACAGGTTCATCATGAGCTGACCTAATGAACAAGGGGAGGATGGAGTGGCTGTGGAGGGGGAAAGGAACAGCCAGCGTTTCTCTTGGGAGTACGTTTCCATCGATCTTGCACAGACCGTGATTTTAGGACTTAGAATTACCCAAGAGTTTCAAGTGCTTTTGCCACCAGGAAAATGCTCAGGAGCTAGAGCTATGGATGGAATTGATTTGATTTGATCATTCCCCAATGATAATATATATGGGTTATCATATTATATCACATAAACATTCACAACTGTTGTTTTGTTGATTCAAAGTATCCCTTAACTTTAAAAACATGATAATGTTATAGGGGGAAATATCAGCCAAATTAAACATCTATTTTGTGGTTCAAAAGTTAAGATACAATGTGGAAAGACAGCTTCAGGAACATAAAATCAAGATTCATCACTAAGAGTTTCGTGCTGAGGAAGACTGGACGTCAGGGAAAGCCAGGCAGATGTCCTGGGCAGCCCAGAAGGGATGTAAAGGGCAGGACGAGCTTTGGAAACAGAAAACAACCTTTGTGCACGCTCCTTTAATCAGGAGTCAAGCAGTAATATCCTGTTTTGCAGTTAAACTTAAGTCACAGCTATTCCTGAATTGCCAGAGGTCGGTGGGTTAGTCAGTGGCAGAACCACCCTGTCCTGGTGATAGACATGGCTGCAAAGCCAACGTTCCTCTCCTGAATTACCCCGCCTTCTCTTTTGTTGTCAGATTTCTAGCTACTGTCGTCCTTCCGAGGGTCCCCTCTCTCCCTAGGTCGGTCTGAATCAGAGCAGTGGGGCCCAGTGACTACATTCGGGTCTCTCTGCTGGTCTCACCATGTGTTCTTCAGAATAAGCTTAAAATGCCGAATTCCAGTCAGTGACGTGAGGACGCTTGGGTTTGCTCCTTGTATTTTCTCCCTTTGTTTCCAGAAGTCAAAGCTCTTTTACCCCAGAGATGATGTCCCAGGTTGATGCAGCCCTCCAGTGGGGCATGGGGAGAGTCACAGGATCAGGTCGTATCAAGCAGGTAGCTGAAAGCAAGAGAAATCTGTACCCCCTTGCCAGGCCATTTGGAGGCAATTTACAGGCACAGCCGAGTGCGGTCTACATAAAAGTCAGACTCTGATTTCCATGTGTCATCCGTGAGTTGCACAACCCCGCAGTTATTCATAGAAACAGAAATTGGGAAAAGGAGGCAGCCTGCAATCCACGGTGAGTATGGGGTCACTGGGGACGTGGCCAGCGCTGGATTCCAATGTGTTTTTATAGAAAATACACAGATGTGGAGGAAAGGTATCTTCCGCAGTACACGGAGAAAACAGGCACTTGGTGGTGGCTGCAGAGATGGCTCAGTCAGTAAAATGTTAGCCGCGAAAGCCTGAGGACCCGTGCTCAGATCTCCAGCCCCTGTGTGAAGAAACCCAGACCAGCAGTATATGCATGTATGACAGATAGCACCGGGGAGGTGGATACAGAGATCCTGGAGCTCACTGGTGGCCAGGCTAGCCAGTCGGCCAGCTGTGGGATCCACAAGTAACCTGCCCTGAAAAGTTAGGTGGTGAGAAATGGAGGAAGACACCTGATGCCGACCTCTGTGCGCTCTCTCTCTCACTCTCTCTTGCTCTCTCTCACTCTCTCTTGCTCTCTCTTTCTCCCCTACCCCCCAGTGCACGCGCGCGCGCACGCGCGCGCGCACACACACACACACACACACGAGTCACAGACAGAGACAGACTGGGTAGAAAGAGGCAAACATCCACAAGCATGGTAAGTGTGTGACCAGCAGCAACTCCTGAACACCAGGGGAAGCCATTTTCCAGCTTTGTCTCAGTGCCAAGCCTCTCCTTTCCAGTTACAGCCTCCTCCCCTCCAGTACCTTTTGCAGCTGACTCCACAGGTGTCAGTGTCCCCGTTCCGCTGGGGCTATAACCATCCTAAGCTATCAGCCTTAGAAGGTGGCTCTCTTCTCAGAAAGTTCTAGAACTGCCTTAGGACTTCTCCCCTGAATTGACCTAATTAAGTTCCTAGACAAATGTCTTTCCCAACAGACTCTGGGTCTGCAGACATCCCAGCTGAATCCTTCCTCCTGAGTCTTCTGCAGATTGTGAGAGGCTGAGAAAAATGCACGTTCCCTCCTGTGAACCAGTCAGTGCCGGATGCTGAAGGATGCACGGACTGTTCAGAGACGACGGGCATGCCACAATGGCCCATAAATAATTCCCCAAGTTCTGATGATTGGGGGACAAGGTTTGAAAGAGCTGTGTTCAAAAATTGAAGTTGTTGTCATTTAAAGTAACACTAAGAAGGAACACATCTTCCCCACTTCTGTGGTTTTCCAGGGGGAACGTACACACCGCCTTCCTTGGTCGCCTGGGAGGCAGTTGGATGGCTAATTTGCAAAGAATATAATTGAGATGAACAACTGTCCTTCCTTTGGGAGGGAGTTCCCATCCCTGTACCTCACTCTCTGTCTCTGGGGACAGATTCTCCCTCCAGGGAAGGTAGCCCTCATGTGGCTCGGCCACCTCAGACCACAAGCTCACTCTCTGGCCATTCAGCCTTTTGCCCTGCTCCTCCTGTGGCTTTTCTTCAAACTGTTAATCACAGAGAAATGAGAAAGCATTTGTCAGACCCTGTCCCTCCCAGAGTGAGTCCCACAGATGTAAATACTCCCGGTAGTGAGAACGGAAACCGCACAAGAAGTATCAATTGTTTCGCAGGGAGGGGGCAGAAGTGCGAGAACAGTCTTTCCTCCGAGGAGCTTGTCACAGGCCAGATGACAGAGCAGACAGCATGGTGCCACCATATGGAACACCAGAGGGAAGAAGCTAGCTGCGTACTAAGGTTTCAGCTGAGCTTTAAGGAAAGGGTATGTGAACATTCCACAAAGGGCAGTGTTGTATTAATGGAAAAGTAAGCACATGGGACGACTTCTATTGCAAGTAAGTGTTGGTAATTACATCCTGTATGTAACTAAAACACTATCATCACACTGAAAAATGTGGGGCCTGCTGGAGCTGCCCAGGGACGGTCAGGAGCATGCAACCTCAGCTGCGCCCTCTCTCTGCCCAGACGGCATCATCATCGCCATGCTCACACGGGGCCCAGAAACATCCTGCCAGTCAAAACATGACAATTAACAGGGATCTTCTGGAAGTCGATGCAAAACTCTGTTGTAACCTTCCTAACAGGCACGCTTAACAAAGGCTGACAAAGGGAAAGTCATTCAGGTCCGTAGGGGAGCCAGCTTTCTTAGCCCCTGGACAGACCTGGTAGGAGCAGGGAACCAGCCTTAGCCCTGGGGTTTTACCTTGCTATAATTTATTATTTATTTTATTATCGTGTGTCTCTGTGTGGGGAGGAAGTGCCTGTGTATGTTCAGAAACCAGAGGTCAACCATAGGACTCTGCACCTTGTATTTTGAGACAGGGTCTCTCCCTGGCCTGGAGCTCCCTGACTCAGCTAGGCTGCCTGGCCAAGAGCCCCGCAGACCCTCCTGACTCTGCCTGAATAGCGCTGGGATTATGAGAGCACTACCACAGCCGGGTAATGTTTTATGTGGATTCTGCGGGTCACACTCGGGTCCTCATGCTTATGCCACAAGCATTTTACCAACAGAGCCAATCCCCAGCCTCACAGCTTCACCTCGACACCGCTAGTTCATGTTAGTAAAAAACAGTAACTTGGTCTCTGTCCCCTCAGCGTTATAACACCGTGTGCCAGCCCTGTAATCCCCCTCCCCCCATCTGCTCTGTGCCATGCTGAGCCAGCCTCCTGCTCTAGCTCCAGGTCCCTGTGACACTTGTCAGGCACCCACCCTGCAGTTGGCAAGAGCGCTCTTTGGTCCTCCAACACAGACGTGAAGGCTAACACAGACCTCACAGTTGGAGATGCCACGGAACCCTGTGTGCTTTATCATTTAATCCTCAGGTCACAGGTCACCGCGATTCTCAGCACAGCGGGAAGAGCTGGGAAGAGCCTTTGAGAGCAGGTCTGGTGCTCTCCTCTCCTCCCTTCCCTCCTCTCTCCCATCCTCCCTCCCATCCTCCCTCCCATCCTCCCCTCCTCCCCTCCTCCTTTTCCTCCTCCCTTTCCTCCTCCCTTTCCTCCTCCCTTCCCTCCTCCCTTTCCTCCTCCCTTCCCTCCTCCCTCCCCTCTTCTCTCCTCCCTCCTCCCTTCCAGAGTTCTTGGGACTTGTAGTTAAGACACCTGGCTTCTGAGCCTGGGGCCTTTGCAATGATGTAGTATTTCTTTTAATGATTTATCCACTCACTTCATCACACGGGTGTGTGGGCACAGCAGGGGTTAACCTTGCCCTGCTGAGCTCTGGCTGGGATAACTAGAGACAGATGGAAGGAACCCCACTTTCAACTAAACCACACTCATTAATTACTGAGACAGTTTGTAGCTAAAGTGGATGTAACATGACATCCTGAAGACGGGAGACCCGCTTCCCTTGACCCCTGGGGTGTTTTATTTTTCTTTTACAAATGTCAGCAGATTTTAACTGCATGATATTTCACATAAATATCCAAAATTTCTGATTCTCTTAAAAATATTTTTTTTTAAAAAAAAAAAACCACCACTGCCCTAGTAACACGACATGAACTCATCACTGGATTGTCCTAGTGCAGGTCCCTCATTGAGTTGGGTACCCTGCCATGGGGAATCTGGCTGTGTGTCCGTCTGTGTGCGTGTGTGTGTGTGCGTGTGTGTGTGCATGCATGTGTGTGAGTATGTGTAGGTGTGCACGTGTGTGCACATGTGTGTATGTGGGCGTGTGTGTGCTTGTGTGTGCGTGTTGTGTGCATGCATGTGTGTGAGTATGTGTAGGTGTGCACGTGTGTGCACATGTGTGTGTATGTGTGCGTGTGTGTGCACGTGAGTGTATGTGTGTGTGCGCATGTGTGGTGTGCATGCTAGTGGAGGCCAGAGGTCATTGTCGGGTGTCTCACGTCCCTTCCATCACACTCTACCTTAGTTTGGGTTACAAGGTCTAGCACTGAACTTTGAACACATGCATGTGGCTACTTTGGCTGGCCAGCACATCTCAGGGACCCTCCTCTCTCTGCTTCCCCAGCACTGGGATGGTAGCTGTGTGCTGCCGTGCTTGGCTTTCCCGTAGGTGCTGGAGTTTCAGCTTAGATCCCCATGTTTGCACAGAGAACTTTACTATCGGGGGATCCCCACAGCCCTCTGATCTGTGTATATTAGGATGTCTTTCTGTGTTCTTAACTCATACTCCCAAGATGGCACTAGAACCTTTATCCCCGTTGAGACTACTAGATGTGGCATTGCTGACGATGTCCTCTGGAGCAGACAAGAAATCACAGGGACCCAACACTGTCCTGAAAGATACCTCAGTCATGACCCTTACAGCTGGGAAGACAGAATCCCCCCTCTCATTCTTCCCAGTGGCCCAGCTTGAATAACTGGTCACTCCCTGAGGTTGAAGGCACATCCCAAGCCTTGAACAGTGTGCTTGTGACCCAGCCTGCTGTCTGTACAGCCTCTCTGCAGCCTGACCACAGCTCTCCTCGCTGTGTTCTGAACCATACAGCAGACTCTCACTTATAAAGAGCTGGTCACGAGAGAGGCAACCCTTCCCTCTCCCCTCAGCTAGAAGCATCTGCTGTGTCTCATTCTCGTGTTAGCATTTTGAGAAGGACACCCTCTTCCCAGCTGGTTTAAATCACCTCCATGCAGCATTCCCGAGTGGCATCCCCAGTGCCCTGAACAGGATGCGCTTCCATACACACTAACTTATTTGAAGTCGTTTTTCATATCACAAATTCCCCAAATATGCAGTCTTTACCCAGTAGTCAGATGGTATTATATTCACGCCAAGAATTTGTTTCATCATCTCCAACCTCATCCCTTTTGATGAAAAGAAAAAAAGCAGAGCTTGTGAGTGATTTCTCTGAAGTGCTTTCTTTTTATGATACAGATTCTAGGAGTTCAGACAGGACTTCATGAGACTACGCGGGAGCCCCCAAACTCAAGGGTTAGCATCAGCTCTGCTGCCTTCTCCCCAACCCACAAGGAGCCCTCAGACTCAAGGGTTAGCATCAGCTCTGCTGCCTTCTCCCCAACCCACAAGGAGCCCCCAGACTCAAGGGTTAGCATCAGCTCTGCTGCCTTCTCCCCAACCCACAAGGAGCCCCCAGATTCAAGGGTTAGCATCAGCTCTGCTGCCTTCTCCCCAACCCACAAGGAGCCCCCAGACTCAAGGGTTAGCATCATCTCTGCTGCCTTCTCCCCAACCCACAAGGAGCCCCCAGACTCAAGGGTTAGCATCAGCTCTGCTGCCTTCTCCCCAACCCACAAGGAGCCCCCAGACTCAAGGGTTAGCATCAGCTCTGCTGCCTTCTCCCAAACCCACAAGGAGCCCCCAGACTCAAGGGTTAGCATCATCTCTGCTGCCTTCTCCACACAAGGCCCTCGCACATCCATAGATCTCTCAACTCAGACCACGCGAAGCTCACTGATGGGTTATATACATTATATGCAGTCTCGTTGGCTGATCATATTTCTCTTCCCTTGGGTCCTGGGAATGGGGAGATCCTAGCATAGAGGGCAAGTAGGGATAATGAAGGCAACATAGCACTAAATGCGAAACTTGTATGTCATGGAGGTGGGGAGATGACCCAGTGGGTAGAGTGCCACTGTGCCAGCCGGAGGACCTGAGTTTGGGCCTTTGTCACCTACTCATTTGCATAGGAGACTGCGGCCGCAGGCCTAGAGAGATTCAAGGCTTGTCTGATGACAACAACTTGGATGTGGTCATGTGGTCATTCCAGGTTTGTAGCTGGCAGCTCCATGTTTGTGACCTCACACTTTGAGGAAAATACTTCTGAAGGGATAGACTAACCATGGTTACCGCTAGCAACCAGGTACTTGGTGCTTTAGATGGCACTTGTCTCAGGGAGGCCCTGTGCCTGGGTGATCAGATTGCCATCTGATCCTAAGAACTGTTCCGGAGAGGGGGGAGCTACATTCCCTTCTCCAAATAAAGTTGCAAAGTGGATTTCAGCCCCTGTATCAACAAGTGCATATCCCGAGGACAGTGGGAACATGAGCATGTACCATAATTGCAAACACTGTGATCTCATGACGAAACACAGAGGGAATGGCAGGCAGCAGAATGTGGCCTGTGAATAGCAGTGCCAAGTGGTGGAGGCTCCGTTGCTGTCAGTCCCACTGAGAACATGAAAGTGGAACCCAGAGCCCCTGACATGGCTAGAGAGCATGAAATGTTCCCTTGTTACAAAGACAGATTCTGTGCCCTGCTTGGGTCCATGGCATCCCTACAAAAGACTCCATTGTCAACTGAATGCCACTTGCTCGATGCTAGCCAATGAGACGGGAGCCATGCCCGTATAAGGGGGCACGCCCGTATAAGGGGGCACCCTGGGTCCTCTTTTAGCTCCCCTATTTTTCCTCTGCCTGGGACATAGGGAGAAAGGCTCAGCACTGGGAACTGACCACCTCCCCTTGAGACAAGAGCTGCAAGGCTGTGGGAATGAGGGTGGCAAGCTCTGGGTCCTCACACTGGAGCTGGCCTCTCAACTCTACAGGACAGAGGCACACTGTGTGTCAGGAGGGGGGCTCCTGTCTCTGAGCAGCAGTCATACGGTATCCAGACTGTTTCCCAGCTCTTCTGTGTTTACTCTCATAGCCTGGTGAGAAGCAAAAGAAATAATCTGCCTTCATAAGCTTGTAGGGCAGACCCTCGGCATCCCAGCGGTAATGCTGTCCTGGAGAGTTCCCTGGTCCTGTGGGATCACCAGTGCTGTCTTAAAGCTCTCTCACTTGTTAGGAATCCCCAGATGGGACCTCTGCCTGGCTCAGCTTCCCTGCCAGTGAATGCACAGGGCTGGGTGCCGCCTTGGCAGCTCCCTCCACAGCAGCCTCCAACCATGTCAAGGCTCAGAGGCAGCTCAGCAATGAAGATAACCGGCATCATGGATCAATAAATCTTCAATGTTATCATCTTTGCTTAAATAATAAATTTAATACTAGTATTTAGGGGCTTATGTTTGGGATTTTGTATGTTTAAAACGAAGTTATTTACTACGAAGTATGTCTCGAGGTATTTTGTTTCTCCTCTGAAGCATGTGAGGGGTTTCAGGGTAGTGAGCCACGAGCTGAGACACTGCTCATGCCATCTTGGGTATATTTCCTTTTCAGGCTACCAAGGGGCTTTTATGAGATACATAAGAGAATACAGAAGCCCACCTTTCTCTCAATCTTCTCTCACACATTCCCCTGCCTCTCCACATAAAGTAAGAGGGCCTTGGCACTTCAAACAACACTTAGATATTTCTAGATGTGTCTCAGGCCTACTTAATGCTACAGCTTCATCTCTGAAGCCATTTCTACGTTAGACGGGTCATATTATAAACAGAGTGGAAAGACAGGCAAGTGTCTTTTCTCGTCACTTATGCATAGCATGAACCATAGACACCGTGGAAATATGGACATGTTCTATGTGTGCAGGACTTTGCATATTTGTCTTTTCTACGGTGTTTCTCTACACGTTCCCCCTCTTTCAACATCAGATGCTTTGCTGGAACACCTGGGTGTTCATCCTCTGACCTCTCCACCCCCAGGTTAGTGTTCTTCACTAAACCTAGAGGCCCCTGTTGGCACGCATCCTTTTTATCAGTTACTAAGCTGCTGTGGTCTTTTTCTCACTGTCTGTCTTTGACAGTGCTGGGGTGCTCGATGTCTCCATGATGAGCGGCCGTGATGAGTGCATGGGATGGTGGCAGGGAGGAAGCTACCTTTTTGATGATTAAGCTAACGTTACTTACAGTCATGTAAGGTGGGTGAGCAATCACATGACACAGAAGAAAAATAAGAAGTGTTAAGCCAATGACAAACTACCACCCACTTTGGTGAAGGTATTGCATTTGCCTCAGGAAGTTCGTAATCTACAGAGTGGCCAAGCCGCGTGGGGTGGCAAAGCTGTCAAGGGCTGTCATAAGGATAAATCAGGAATGATAATACTGGTGCTCAGACGGGCCTTGGGAAAATCCAGGAAGCTTTCTGGAAAATGGGGTGTTTAACTGAGATCTGAGTGGCAGTTGCCTGTGCAGGAAAACAGAGGTAGAAATTCCAGGGAGGAGGAGATGTGACTCATCAGTTCCACACACGTGCAGCCTGGGGCAGCAGTCGCAGTGAAATAAAATTCAAAGCTAGGAATAAAAGCAGGAGTCAAATAAAGCATCCAAAACGAAGGTCTCAGGGAGCAGTGTGAGAACAAGGCAAACAGAGTAATCACGCTAGGGAGAGTCCACTCCGAGCAGCCCTGATGTGTGGGGCTAGATGGACAGAAGAGAAGGGCATCCAGCAGCTGCAGTTCACTGAGGTGCTGGATGCTGACATCACCTTAATCCTCATGCAGATCTGTTCATGGCGTCACAGCTGAGAAACAGCAGAGGAAAAGATATCCTAACAGGAGTCAAGCAACCCAAGGGAACATGTCTGTTCATGGCATCACAGCTGAGAAATAGCAGAGGAAAAGGTAGCCTAACAGGAGTCAATCAAACCCAAGGGAGCAGATCTGTTTCTGTTCATGGTGTCACAGCTAAGAAACATAGAAGAGAAAAAGGTAGCCTAACAGTGTAACATGAAGGCCTGATTGTTGGGGTTTTTGTTCTGCCCAGTTCCCACAGCCAGTAAGCCCCAAAGAAAATCACCCAGAGGTCTCCATAAGTTATAAATTGATTGGCCCATTAGCTCAGGCTTTGTATTAGCTCTTATAACTTATATAGCCCATTATTCTTATCTCATGTTAGCCACATGACTTGGTACCTTTTTCAGTGGGGCAGGTCACATCTTTCTTCTTAGGTGGTTGAGACAGGATTGCAGAAAAAGCCTCCCTCTTCCCAGAATTCTCCTGTTCTCCTTGCCCCGCCTCTACTTCCTGTCTGGTTGTCCTGCCTATACTTCCTGCCTTGCTACTGTCCAATCAGAGTATATTTAAAACATTATTGACAGAATACAGAATTGTCCTATACCATAACAGGAGTCAAGCAAACCCAAGGGAGCAGACCTGGGATTCAAATTCAGGTCTAGTCCCAAACCTATGTTCTGTGTACTCACAGCAGTGACTACAGAATAAGATGTTACCTGAGAAAGGGTGGTTTTTAATGGACTGTGTGGAACACAAACAGCCTGACTTGGGCTTTCTGAAGCTACCTGGAGGCAGGGTGAATGCTTGCATAAAACTTTCAGGGAGTGGGGTATGTTTGGGAAGACATAGAGACAGACTTCCCAAGGGGCAGAGAATGTAGTCGCAAGGCCAAAGTACAGAGAAAAACAGATCAAATAAACCTTCCGTGTAGAAGAAGTTAACCAGAATATGGCATAGAAACAACAGAAATGGGAAGACTTGAAGAGAAGGGTTCCAAAGGGAGGATGTGGAACTAGGAAGAAAAGTATCCAGGGAGCCAGGGGAGGTTCTGATGGAGAGAGGGTGGAGGCCTGTGGAGCACACAATCTAACACAAAGCCAGACAGCTTCACTACTGGACACTCCATTTCCTTCATTTTCCTGGAAGATGAGTCACCACCTCCATCTCTGACCCACACAGGGGCAAGAACAGGTCCAAACAACAAGAAGAAAAATGTTCAGAATGATGAACCCGCCGGGTACATAGAACACCCAGGATATGTGGGAAAGTCCAGGAGTCCAAAAATGGAGTGGTCAAGTCTCTGGGAGAAATGGCCAGGGATGGCCGTAAACACTCTGCACACACATTGGAGGTTTCAGGGCCTCTGAAAGGTTGTTAAAGGGCCAGCTACTCAAGGAGAAGATACTCACATAAGGAATGAGAACTGAGAGCACCCTCAGCCAAATCTGAATAGGGCAAGATGACCTCAGCTGCCACCAGTCTTGTGAAAGGAGCACCACGCTTCTAACAGCTGCTCCTGGATTAAATGGACGACCTTGGTCAGCAGGAACTTTTCTTCCCCTAATGATATCGAGGCAAAGAGAACACACACCCCAGGTTGCTACTCTGCCTGGCAGGGGTGCAACAGAGTGAGTGTTCCATAGAAACAATGTAACCCCACCAACTCCCCAAACTGAGCATCCGATGGAAGTTAGGAGATAAATCATGTTAGCAAACAAGACCTGATTTGAAAATGTAAACCTAAGTGTGAAAGTGATTCAGAATCTGCCCAGCCAGTCAAAGGTAAACACCAAAGGGTGGGAGAGAGGTTCCCCACCTTTCAGGCAACTTCGGGTTTGGTTCAAAGCTATCACAGGCTAATCCATGACATCCTGGCTTACTTCATTCATGCATCCTGAGATTTGCTCTCAGAACTGGTGGATGAACAAACTCCTCTGAATGGACACCTGCCAAGGTCGGAGGTCAGCTGTTCAGGGTTCCTGTGTCTGGGCCTAAACATCCTGTGTGTTCTGCTCAGCAAGGATGCCCAGAGGACTATCGGCACCCCGGGGCGAAGCTTCAAAGGAAAAGAAAACAAAAGTGTGTGTGGCCGTGGGGGTGGGATGAAAAACACAGATCCAAGTTATATGCCAACAAACTTCTTCCTGTCTGTGTGTTCCGTGTGTCCTTCAAGTCTGTGTGAGCTGGCTGGAATATATTATGGGTTGTTCCTTAGGGTGACAGGTTGGTGTGACCTTGCAGAGTCAGGGCCTCATGAGAGTCCCAGTCGGCTGTAGCAGGTTCGCCCTTAGAAGGGACTGTAGGACCACAGTCTCCTCCAAATACAGCCGCCCCTCCCCTATGCACTCCCATCTTTGACATGGTTCTCAAGGACCTGGCTCCTCAGATTCTGTGCTGTGTTATTTAGACTTTCTAAAAGCACTCCTTTTATTAAAAAAAAAATGCAGAAGCTGAATAACCTGCTCTTTTTTGAGTAGCATTAGGAGGCGTTCCATCCTAGCCATGAAAAGCTGGCCATGTTCCATCTCCAAGGACAGGATGTACAACAACATCTACAAAACGGATAAAAATATTGCACTGTATATAAATAAAATATTTGCTACAGAAGCATTTCTAGGTTCTTGCTCAGAATACTCATAATACAGAACATATACCAAAATGGAAGCTTAAATTAACACACTGTTTTGCCAAAGCTCAAACTGTTTGTGTCAGCTGTGGATGAACATAATCTATGAAATTCATATTTAAACCATGAATAATGAAAAACAAAACAAAACATATAGGGTATTTGCCTACATACCTGTGGTTGGTGGGAAGAGTCACAGGTCACCGAGGAGACAAGAAACCAAAGCCTAAATAAACCTGGGATAGATCATAGCCATGGAAGAGGACTTTCAACCTCAAAGAGCTTGTGATATTTGAATTAATAATTCAATGTTCCATTTGTAGCTGGTATAATACAGAAGGCAATCTTGATGACTCTCAAACTGTCCCATGTGTGTATCCTACACAGAGAAAAACTAACAAAGGACTGGGGGCCAAACGCACCTACACGACAGTTGGGACCAAGGAGAGGTAACTGTGCAGCCCTATGCATGGTTATAGCACACCAGATCACATTCTAGCTGCCCTTCCTTTAAGAACGTTTTTTTAAAGCTGGGTGGCAGTGGCACATGCCTTAAGTCCAGCACTTGGGAGGAAGAGGCAGGAGAATCTCTGAGTTCGAGGTCAGCCTAGTCTACAGATCTAGTTCCAGGACAGCCAGGGCTATACAGAAAAACTCTGTCTCATCTCCTGCCTCCCCCAAAGAAGTTTTTCTTTCAAGAATCTTTGATTTTAATAGGGTCTTGTATAGCCTAGGATAGTCTCAAATTTACTACATGGCCAAAGATGGCTTTGAATTCCCATTTCCCTGCCTTCCACCTCAGAAGTGCTGAGATTACAGGTGCACACCACCACACCCAGAAAGAAACTAATTTTGGACTTATGAAAAATATACATGTCAATTCAAATTAATAAAAAGTAAATAGCTATCAATCCTTTTAGTTAACACTTTTTCAATCCATTAGGCCAGGACGGGTGCTGGGTGTGACAGATATATCTAGGAGGCTGCTTACATTCGAATGTTCATGCACAAAAGACCAGAATGCTATAAATTAATCGCTGAAGTGCATCCTGGCATATTATGCCTGTGGGTCTCCTGTGGGGTGTTGAAAAAGACATCTATGCAGAGGAGGCTGAGCTAAGGACCTGAGGACTGTCCTGTCTTGTCACCTAGGAGACCAGACCCAGTGCAGCTTTGGAGGGGTTGTTTAATTAGGTTGATTAAGGTGGTAATACCCACCTTAGCTGCAGGTGGTACCATTTCATGGACTGGAGTTCCTGGCTAAATAAAAAGTATCAGCATTCATCTCTTAGCTTCCTGGCTGTGGACACAATGTAACCAGCTGTCTTGCTGCAGCTGCCGTGGTTCCCACCAGCACAGGCTGCACCCTTGAACCTTGAGTCAAAATAAATCTTTCCTTCCATTGCTTTTCTCAAGGTATTTTATTATAGCAGCAATAGTGTAACTAACACGCAAAGAAGAGGATGTCGCCATGGCCTAAGGAGGTAAGTGTGGCCAGGATCAGGGTCACCTGTTGCTGTCCCAGCTGTGCAAGAGTGAGCTCCTGGTGTGATATTCAAGTGCATCCTGCATTAGAAGTCCAGCAGGCACTGCATTTCCAAATGGTTCCACTGGGCTAACTGAAGACAAGCGCCATAACGTACAAGTCACCCTCTCCAGGGCGCTTTGGAAAGGTGTGACCTGTGACTGCACAAGGACCCATGTTAAGAACTTGTGCAATAGAATTCGTGTACCTGTTGGAGAAGGGTAAGTCACTGAATTCTCAACAGTGGTTCTTGCCTCCCTACGAATCATCCACAGGCAGTTGTGAATTCCGATCCTGGAGCAGTTACGCCAGTAGAAAGACCAACACTTCTTGATCTTAAGATGAATAGCCAATGTAACTTTCGCATAAAGAAAAGAGTAGAATTTTGTTCTAGACAGACTCCATTTAGGGTTGCATTTAGCAGGAGATGGGCTCAGGTGCTGGGAGCAGCTTCAGGGATGAGAGAATCCTGGGTCCATATTGATGTCGTAGGAGCATAAATTACGAACAGGCTTTTGCAGGTAGCAGAGCACTAACAAAAGAGAATAAAGGTGCCCTGTGTTTGTTGGACAGACACATTGTTCCAATGAAAAGAAGGCTGTGTGCCATGGCCTTCCATAGGCTCCCTCTGCCGACTCTGGACAAGACACATTGTTCCAATGAGAAGAAGGCTGTGTGCCATGGCCTTCCATAGGCTCCCTCTGCCGACTCTGGCGTCTTTCCTTCCTGTGCTTTTCTCTGCACCAGCTTCGTGGCAGCTCCTGCTATTTCTGTCCAAAACTCATTCCCATTTTATACAGTCTATAACATTTCTGAAAGGTGGCTGGGCTTTTGCTGCAAAACAGCATGTCTTAGATTCTTTCCACTGTCCCCCATGCGTAACCCAATCTCCATGGAAGGAGAAAAGAGTAAACACGTTTGTGTTCCATAATATAAATGTTTTATTTTGATAATCCAAATGTTTCCAGTGGAATTTTAAACAGCTTTATAGTCTACTCTCATTAAATAGTGATATAAAGTAAATGTGTCTTAGCAAGCAATTGTCCATCAAACATTGTAATTCCTTCTCATGTTCCCCTGGTGGATTGTTTGCTGTCTTTCAACAGAATTCTTTCAAATTCAGGCTCAATAATCTTCTTTATATGTTATCCAAGGTTTGAAATACACGAACCTGTCTCTACTTACTTGAACAATGTCCTCTATTATAGTATCTTATTCTTTAAATCCAAATATTATACCCAACATTTTAGAAATTCCCTGTCTCAAACACAGTCAATTAAATTGTCTATAAGTTTCTCAGAGCTCCAGAAAATGAAAGGAAGTAGAAATTTGTACTTTGAAATGAGTTCAAAAATGTGGGCCATTTGTCAGTGTTGGTCTCTGTCAAATAGTCCTCATTATCTCCGGGCTCTTCTGCTAACAGACGAGATAATCTGGTACAGACGTCTCCACAGAAGACTTTTCCTTCCAAGGAGAAAGCAGGCCTCCCTCAACAGCCGGGAACAAAATTCTCAAGTTTAAAGACGGGAGGCACAAAAGGAGAGCGCCTCCAGGTGCCACCATAGCTGGGCATAGCGTAAGAGCCAGGGCAGACATGGGCACCAGTGTCACTAGAGCTGATGACCAGGAACTGCAGGGGAGGAAACCAGGGCTCAGATGCAAGCTTCCCCTTCCTGCCTGGCCTGTTCGAGATCTTCTCTCCTTTCAGTGACTGTTCACCTCCTTTCTACTGCTGGTTCTGACAATCCTAAACTCCCAGGCCACCGTGGGTTTCTAATCTCCTGTCTCAGAAGGCTCACTAACACAAGGAATTGGGCTAATTATACCAATCTGTAGGAAGGGCTGAAAGAGTGGCCATAATTTAGGATGAACATCCTGGAGAGCAACGCACTAGGACTCGATCCTTTTCTAAGGCAGAAAGTCTGGAATCCCAGAGAGTTCTTTGGTCTCCCGGCTGCGTCTCCCTCTCCGGGTCAGTCTGCTTGGCTGAACCCAGGTGGGTCATGCTGATTGATGCTGCCTCTCTCTAAAATGGGAGTCCTTGGTGTGGGAGAACTGTCTGTATTCTGTCAATCATGTTTTAAATAAACGCTGATTGGCCAGGCAGGGAGTATAGGTGGGACAACCAGACAGGCAGTAAAGGTGGGGCAACGAGAACAGGAGTATTCTGGGAAGAAGGAAGCTCCTTCCGCAGTCCTATCCAAATCACTAAAGAAGCAGGATATGACCTGCCCCCGCTGAAAAAGGTACTGAGCCATGTGGCTAACATAGATAAGAAAATTGGGTTAATATAAGTTATAAGAGCTAATACAAAGCCTGAGCTAATGGGCTAATCAGTCTATAACCTAACGCAGATTCTCTGTGTGATTTTCTCTGGGACTAAAAGGCTGTAGGAACTGGGCAGGACAGAAACCCCAACAAAGTAGGCCCTCATGTTACAAGTCCTGACTAATAACTGGAGATGAGGCTGCTCTGTCTTTACTTTGTCAAAGTCTATGATGGCAACAGAAGGATATTGTTTCCTTTATCACCGACTTGGACATTCTGGAATAAGGCTTCCTGAACTCTGTGATGGGGGACTTCAACCAATCACATCTGCTTAAGGTGTGTCCCCCTGGGGCCACTCAAAGCCAATAAAAACATCCATGTGCTCTTGCTCTTTCTCTTTTGCCCCCTGTGCTCCTGGATTGCTGGAACCCTGGTTTTGTAAGTTCCCTTTCTTCTGTTTATTAAAGCTGAATATATTTTATTAAACTGGTCTGGTTAATTACCGATCGACCACGCCCCTTCATCTCTGCATTTGTGACCACCCAAGAGATTTGAATGCAACCCTGAATATGTCAGATATACATAATCTGTAGCAGGTCTTTCTTGTCGATCTTTCTTGGCCTGACAGCCCCCAGATAATGACACAGAGACTTGTTAATTATGAAAGCTTGGCCTTTAGATTAGGCTTGTTCCTGACTAGCTCATATAACTTAAATTAGCCTGCTTCTATTAATCTATGTTCTGCCACCTGTCTTTTCAGCTCTCCTCCACTGTGTGTCTCTCACACCTAGATGTATCACGCTGAGTTTCTCTCTCTGCCCAGAAGTCCTGCCTAACCTCCTGCCTAGCTATTGGACATTCAGCTTTTTATTAAGCCAATCAGGTGCCTTAGGCAAACAAGGAAAAAACAATAACACATCTTCACACAGTGTCATAAATATCCTGCAAAACATCTAATATTATTGATAATAAATCATAAACCTATTTACCTTAAAATGTGATAGCACACTGGTAAGTTTTACCATTTATTAAATAAGATCAAATTTGCATGTTAATGAGATGGACATGCTTATTTATTTTTACATGAAAAATTAAATCATGGCTGAATATTTGATATTGAAGGAAACAGATCATCTTAAACATTTCTCAACTGAATGCCTGGGTTTTATGATTGTTAATGGCCCAAATGCCATTCTGTATAATAAAAAGGCCTCTTGTCTTAGTATCAAGACAAAATCCATCCAACGTTTTTTATGTTAAGTCAGCAATCCGAAGAGCTATTTTCAAAGCCCAACATTTGGACACAGTGTGATCCAAAGAGAATGATAGGGAAAGGTTAAGCCTT
The DNA here is from genome assembly GCF_037038515.1 of Microtus pennsylvanicus. Lineage (NCBI taxonomy): Eukaryota > Metazoa > Chordata > Mammalia > Rodentia > Cricetidae > Microtus > Microtus pennsylvanicus. The sequence goes on along the minus strand of NC_134586.1, from coordinate 2,334,101 downwards.
GGTTTTTCTGTAATTGAGTCATTGTGCTTTTGTAGGACCCTAAGTCTTTGCACACATGGCAAACCCTGTATGCAGCTCACAGCCATCTGAGCCAGGAGCCGTGGTGTTGGGTGTATAAGGAGCAGCGGGCTGCGTTTCCGCCCAGCTCCAATGGCTAGTTTTACCCGAAATAATTACATGGAAACTGTATTCATTTAAACACTGCTTGGCCCATTAGCTCTAGCCTCTTATTGGCTAACTCTCACATCTTGATTAACCCATTTCTATTAATGAGTGTAGCACCACGAGGTGGTAGCTTACCAGGAAGGATCTTAACCTGTGTCCATCTTGGAGAGGAGAGCTATAGCATCTGCTTCACTGCCTTCTACCCAGCATTCTATTCGGTCTACTCTGCCTATCTAAATTCTGCCCTATCAGGCCAAGCAGTTTTTTTTTTTTATTAATTAACCAATGAAAGGAACAGATAGATAGGAGACCCACCTCCATCATTTCCCCTTTTTCTGTTTAAACAAAAAAGAAAGGCTTTAACTTTAACATAGTAAAATTATATATAACAAAACAGTTATCAAGCAAGAATTACAGTTACAATATTTATATCTATTTTATCTTTATCATAATAATGGAAAACTATAACTATCTATCCATTCTTTAACTCCATCAAAGACTCCAGAAAGATACAATATTACCTAAGCAAACAAGAAATAAGCAACTTCCAAAACTCTAGAAATGACAAAGACATCTCACTGTCTGGACAGTCACCCAAAGTTCCTCTGTACCATTGGGGCATCTATCTTTGGCCTTCAGGCCCATAGTATCCAGCAGACTCTTCCATGAAGCAGGAAATTTCAAAGACAGTTTAATCACTTTCTGTTGTGTCCTATAGAATTTCTCGCAGACTCTTTTATGAATCAGGAACCCCGAAAGACCATCTCACCTTTAGGCAAGTTCAGTAGTCCTCTCTCTGTGGTTCTCTGTGTCCAGTTTATGTAACAGTCCAGGCAAGAGCAGTTTCTTGCCCAAATGGCTAACCAACTTCATAAGGAGCCTCTTTGATGCCCATCTTCCTTTTGAAGTAGATTGGTGCTGCCAGGAGCAGACGTGTCTCATTGTCATGAGAAGCCCTAAGTTATTAAAACATTAAATGCCATATTCTGTAGTCTTTGAAAGATATGAAGAATGCCTATCTAACTGAAATATATCTCTATATATCTAGAAAATCTAACAAACATGACTACAAGCTTGATTATTATTGATGATTATCCATTAACAACCTATATTTCTTAATTATACATTACATTTTTAAATGAACTACACAATCACAATACCTTAATCAAGAGCAGAAATACATATTCATATAACAAAATTGACCTTAAAATCCATACCAATGCAAATTATTCATATCTATATCATATCCCCCTTTAAAGGTAAAAGAACATTTATAAACAGTATTTGGGAATATGGAAATAGTTATTTCTCTCCAAACTGTTTCCTGCTGAATGGGGGCGCTGTTATTTAGGTCTTTCATGGTATAACCTGTGTTCTAGATTCATCTCAGTTGGCAGTTGAGTGAAGTAATTTTTTGAGGGTGTTCACAGCAACCTTTCAGGAGGGCGTGGTCTATCATACCATATTGGGATAGAAGCAATCCACAGGGTCTCAGCCTCTGTGAAAACAAAAGAAGACCCTCTCCAAAGCATCATATCCTTAGGCCCAAATTCTGAAGTCATACCCTCATGATATCCATTCTGGTTTAGGTTGGCAGCCCATGTAATGAAATGTCTCTCTGTACTTAGCTCCTTCACAGTCAAAAATTTTAAAGAAAACACAATGTACATAATCCAGACTCTCTGTGAATTTTCCATTTTTACGTGGCTTATTTTTCTTTATTTCTTTTAGTCTGTAACTATCTTTACTCTGTCTCTTTAAAGACTTTACCCTTTTTTTAGGGCATTAACTGTAAGACCCACCTCCATCAGTTGGGCAGTTTCACTGGCACCGTGTGGCGTGATAACACACAAAGCCCACAGTGTGTGTGCATGTGTGTTAGAATCAAGGCTGCAGTGAAGTCACGTGATACCACACCTGCCATCTCTGCCAGAAACACCGCAGATTCATGCTGCATCTGACTGCGGTTTAGTTTCGGTCACCATGTCTTCAGAAGCCCTTACCTGTCAAATGGTGTGGAATGTCCTTCTGTGTAAGTGTTGCTTTTATTGCTTAATGTTTTGGCCAATGGCTTAGAGTAAAGCCAGGCAGGAAATAGAGAGAAGGCAGAGTAAAAGGGACGCCATGTCACTGATGAAGGAGAAAGATGACTAGAACCTTTACCGGTAGGCCACAGACTCGTGGTGATACACTGATTCAGATAGAAGAGTTAGCCAGGAATACTAAGCTACTGGCCAAGCAGTGTTGTAATTAATATAGCTTCTGTATGATTATTTGGGTCTGACCAGCCAGGAAATAAAATGCAGCCTCCATTTACAGTCAAATTTTTCATGAACCCCACGTTCAGTAACAGCACCTCCTATGGGGCTGAGATCCCAGAGGAACTGGAAACTTCCTTCCCAGTCAGCCTCTACCCTTGGCCTCTGCTCATTCTAGAGAGCCTCTGTTAATTTTGATGTTAACCCCTGCAGCCAAGTGACGAACCTTGAAACACCTGGTTCCCTGGGAGGCGGTTAGGCCATTATGAGGGCTTATGAGTTCTCAGAGGTAGACTGGGAAACGCAGGGACTTTGAATTCTAGTCAGAGAGTAGAAAGCAGGACCAAGTGCAGGCCCTGGAAGAATCGGGAGTGAGGAGGTGAGGAGGCTCTGAGCGCCTGAGCTGGAGCAGAGGTTGGGGGTGTTGAGGGCAGCAGTGCATGCTGCAGCTCCTGGCTGTTATCAGAACTAGGTTAACAAGCCAGGAGGATGCTGTGTGCTTCACTCCCAGCAGGATGCTTCTTTGGGACACTCAAAAAATGTTCTCATTTCCTTTTCTCTTCTCTTTCTAGAAGTTTCGTTCCTGTTGAGCCCCCAGTCTGTGCCATTGTCTTTTTTTTTTTGCATACCAATCCAGTTTCCCCTACTTCTCCTCCTCCTGTTCCCCCCACCTTCTTCCCATCCTACCCCCCCATCCATTCCTCAGAGAGGGTAAGGCCTCCAATGGGAATAAACAAAGTCTTTGAGGCAGGACCAAGGCCCTCCCCTCTGTACCTAGGCTGAGCATGGCGTCCCTCCATAGGGAATGGGTGCCAAAAAGCCAGTTAATGCACCAGGGATAAATCTTGATCCCACTGCCAAGTGGCCCCACAAACTGCCCCAGCCACACAACTGTCCACATTCAGAGGACCTAGTTCGGTCCTATGCAGGTTCCCCAGTTGTCAGTCCTGAGTCAGTGAGCTCCCACTAGCTCAGGTCAGCTGTTTCTGCGGGGTTTCCCCATCATGGTCTTGACCCCTTTGTGGATGGCTCTGCCACTGAAGGCTAGGCTCACAGCCATTGTCTTTCTAACGTCAACCTTTTCTAGCTGTGCTGGCTTCTCAGCGCACCTGCAGCTATTTCCTCAAACTAAATGTCACAGTTGTAACCACGTGAATGTGCGCTGGTGTGCAGGGGGGCATTTAAACCTACTACTGTCTCCCCTCCTGGTTTGGACTCCATGGCACCGTGGGCTTCAGCCCCTTTGCATGCATCTGGCTCTAGTGAATGTCCACTGTCCGTGGAGTCAGTGGACACACACGTTAATACCCAGCCTTTCTCCTCCCAAGGGATGCTGCATTTATTTTACCAGGACTCAGTGCTGTATCTGAGGAACCTCTCCCTGCCCTCTGACTAATGGGGACAGGCTTGATGGTGTCTCTAGGAACAGATCTTTCTGTGGTGTGTTCACCTCATGGGCTAGTGATCTAGAAACTTCTCTTCGGGAAAGCAACAGCAAGACGACTTGAAATTTATCTGCCTTGTCAACTCGCATAGACTGGAATACTTACTGGGCATAGGGAGCGTAAAGATAAGAGCTGTGGGTCTGGGTTCAGCTCTTAGTTCCTGGACCCACTGCGTACTGTCTGTTTGAGGAGAGTCGCCTTATCTCTGTGGGGTTTGCTGCATGCAAACAGAG